>NC_057813.1:727194451-727196406 GCF_018294505.1 Triticum aestivum
CATAGTCAAGTTAGCAGAGCCGTGAATAGTTTGGAAGCACACCATGGGGAGCAGTGATGGTGCGTCGCTGTCCTCACGATACTTCACAACAGTTAACTTGCGATCTAGTTTTTCACCATTGGGGCTGCCCGGGTGGATGGATTGGTGCAGTGGACCACCGGGAATTAATCCGGGAGCGTCTCGTGGTGCCCACGTTTGCATCGAGGACGACACACACAATATCATCCACGACGGAGAAGCGGATAGTCATGGCGGGGGCGTCCTCCACTGTTCACTGCGGGAGGGGCCGTCCTCAATGATCAAGGGGTGCAAATAGCACATCTGCAGGCCCGTCAATGCATTTGTAGGAACGACGGTGGTGGTCGCATGTCACGCTCACTGACGGCGCAAAGGGGATTATCATCCGGTGTGAGGGCACCGACCATTACACAAGGAAGCTCAAGGCGCCATCAGCAGAGTCTGGTGCTGATGGGCCTGGGGCATGCCGGCGGTTCCCCACCCGCCCACCAGCTTCTAGCACCGGGGCACCCGCTTCGACTATGTGGATGCTGCAGTGTGACTCGCGGTGGTGTGGAGTGGCAACTGGCAACAACGAGTTTCACGCTGCTAGATATGTGTGCACCTAACGGTCGTGGCAGTGGTTTAAGGTGGGAAGATGACCCCACCAATTTTCTAGTGGCTTTTGACCCTCGCATGGAGCACTAGTGAAGACGACTATCAAACGACCTGTCATCAATATGCTTATTAAAACGCGCTTCATCTACGGAATGAAAACTTTTGTTCTAGCCTTTATTGGTCTGGCTCGGAAGCAAAGAACTTGTAGTGTTATCTTGATGAAATCGTTATTTACTTGATGTTGTATTGGTCTTCAGTGACTGATCTTGGTATTCAGGTGAAAATCCATGTACAGCATGTCTCTGGTCCGACGTCATGACGATAACACCGGGTCGTTTATCCCTTCTTGAATGCGTTGTTGTGGAAGAAGTAGACTCCGTCATATGTGTTTACTATTTCGTATCTTGTAAATGTTTGTCAGTGATTGTCTTTGGTCTTAACTCTGCTTAATAATTACCTAGCAAAAAGGGCCGTGAGTTGCAATGGGACAATAAAATCGTGGTCTTAAAATTAAGTTCCAAATATTTACACTACATGTATATACACGTATTTGAATATTTGTTCATCAACCGGCTCAAATGTTGACGTAAGACACATGCATTCTAACATGCTCACAATGGATCAATGTTGGACTTGATCCTTGATGCATGCATCTTTTTGAGTACATCATCGATGCATGTATGAGAAGGAAAATAAAAAGTCAGTTTCACGATGGATGAAAACAGAAGGGCCCTATGCCCTATGAATAGTTCGGAGGAACACTCATTTTTTCACTATTACGGTGGCTAGGTGGGTAATTTACATCAAATCTAGGGGCAATTGATTACAGATGAAAAATTGAGAGAAACAATCAACGAAGATTTTTTTTTACTTACGGGCGATGGGGTGGTAATTTATTTCAATATTGTGGGTAGTTTCAATGATTGGCGAAAATATTAGAGAAACAATTAACAAAGAGTTTTTTTTGTACTTATGGGTGGCATGGTGAATAATTTATTTCAACTTTATAGACAACAGAGGGTAGGCGGGCGGACAAAAAATCAGAGAAAGGCACCATCCCTTAATATTAGGTATAGATAAGAATTGTTATGTGCATCGCAATGATGCAAAGGCCAAAGAAAAAATAAACTACCGACTTACATGATGCATGATGAAGTCCAAGAAAAATACTGACGAAATACCGTGTGTACGTTTGGTAATTTTTTGTAAGGGGGCAAAAATATAATTGGAACTAAATTGTGTTTGGAAGCCATGAACTCACAAAATGTTGAGTTGAAGTTAGAAAAAAACTAAAGAAGGAATACTTTCTGACAAAAAAATAGGAGTACCTACCTACCCTA
>NC_057813.1:727196899-727198346 GCF_018294505.1 Triticum aestivum
ATTAACTTGATTGTCAGATTGTTGAACGGCAATAGACACTAGTAGAAAACTTGGTCGATGGTATTTCTCTGGCTTAATGCCTATTTTGTCCTATTGTTAACGCTTAGAAATTCACTCTATACCTTTTTTTTCAAACACTCTATACCTTTCGTAAACGTTACAACATCTAAAAGCATACACCCCATTATCTGGTAACAATACTTAATTATTGCAGTAACTGCTCACAATTAGCATTCGCAACTATGTTGACATATTCTGGCAGCTAGAGGCGACAAATTTTTTTTTATCAAAACATGACAATATGGGATCTTGTTTTGAAGCGGCTCGTCGAGACGAGCTCACCAGTGAAAACGGATCACCAATCAGATTAACGGTTAGTGAGACAAAACATTTAAAAAAAAGAAAAAAAACAGAAAAAAGCAATTAGTACAATGATGTTAGTATGATGTGTAAGATTCATGCATACATGCATGGATTCTCTCTATATCAAAATCCCATTGGGATGCCGCCGCACCGGACGACACTCATCCGCACTATGTACTACTCCTAGTTTATATTTTCCCAAGAATAATAGAAGTACCTTGTGTGAGCTGGGCCAATTGGCAGACGTCGACAGAGATGTAGGTGGCGCGGCCGTCACGCAGAGCGGCGCCAAGGAGCCCATCATCCTCGTCGGGCTCCATGGCGACATCGGGGCCGAGGTCAGTGATCCGCACGTGCCAATCTCCGGAGCGGAGCAGCGCCGCGACCAGGTGCCTCGCCATGAATCCCCGGCCGCCGGTCACTGCGCACAACCGACGTGCTTCCTGGCCGACCGGGGAAGGATCCATGCATGCGCGTGCTAGCAAGTACTGTACGTATGTATTAGTACAACAATCCAGCTGCTAGCTTGATAGCTGTACTATATACGGATGTGTACGATTTTAGTCGCTCGATCCTTTGGGTTGCCCTGAAGAAAACTAGTATGACCGATCAAGGAGACCGAAGACGATGAAGGAAATGCTAAAACGACTGGCCTACTAGTAGCGTGCGTTTCTCGGCAGGAGTAAGTGACCGATTGGCCGTTAGGTGGAAAACATAATGTCATGGCGGACCTGTCTGACTCTGCATTGCTGTACTGGTGACTTCATTTCTTGTAAATTACCAAATATACTACAGGAGAATTAATTAACGGTAGGTGGGTCGGATTTGAGGCAAAAAAATACCTAAATATATTTTGTATAGAGAGAATAATAATAAGCACATGGGCTGCTTATATGCCCGACAAAGTATATAAATGCAATAATTAATATTTTATGTTTGTCCTGATGAGCTGCAGGACAAGGCATGGGCGGATTGATGGGGTGCAGGCCGGTATTAATTTGCCTTGGTGATCAATTAAACGGCTGTCGGTAGGAGATTTATTCCCGTTGGGTTGAGTGGCGGGTGATCTTTATGTCGTCTCTGT
>NC_057813.1:727198423-727199314 GCF_018294505.1 Triticum aestivum
GTGTGGCAGGGTAGTATCTATAATTAGAGTTAGACTAGCCACAATAGATAGTAATATAGACTAGTAACATGCCCATGTTACTAGTCTATGTTACTACTTTTATAGTGGTGAGTAACATATGTGTAGTAACATGCAATACTTCATTCATTAGGCTATAGACACATCTTGCGTTGATATGTGTGATGTTACTCATACTAGTAGTAACTAGATATGTTACCACTTTCATCTCTTTCTTCATTTATTGCACGCCACATCATCTATTTAACCTAGATATGTGTGATGGTACTACCTATGTTACTCCCATGTGGGTAGTCTTAGATAATTACTAACCCATCTTAAAAATAATCAAAATAATTATGCCCACACATGCGGCAGTTATCAACATGCCCACACACACTCGATGTCGTTTGATCCATTTGCACAATTTTTGAAGCAGTTGCCATCTGGGTGGAGAGCCATATAAGCACCCAGCGCTCTGTAGGCATTATCATTTAGTGCTACACGTGTGGACGCTCCTCGCCCGAATGGACACAGGAACGCTCGCCCGAACGTGTGGGAAAAACTGGTCTTCGTCCACATGACACTCACACGGTGATAGATGGCAACTAGAGGTGTGTATATGTGACAACTAGTTACGGCAACTACGGTTGACCATACATGGCAACTATGGTTTAATCACACAAAGCAACTATAGATGTCCATATGTGGCAACAAGTTAATCACGCACAACAACTATGGTTGATAATACATGGCAACTATGGTTTGATCACACGTGACAATTCCAATTAGTTACACATGGAAACTATATTTAATGATACATGGCACACATGGCAACTATAGTTAATTACACATGGCAACAAAAGTTGATTACACACGCATTCACGCTCACGG
>NC_057813.1:727199324-727224775 GCF_018294505.1 Triticum aestivum
ATGGGGGTGAGCAGTTGTCACATAGGGTCATGTGGGCTGTCGTAGCTACACCCAAATGTGTGGGTGGTTTTAATGCTCATCCACACAGGGTCGTGTGGGCTGTCTCATGGGTACAACCACAAGACTCGTCTGATCGGGTATCCATTGTGCCACATGTGTGACAGTTATCGGCGTCTTAAAATAAACTTGCCATAATGCTGGTGCACCCACATGACCCTTGAAGATAAATTATTGATAGACAACCCGACTGCTTGCATCATAGCTATTTTTTAAAATACATACATTTTCAATAAAATTGTTAAAGAATACATGGTTTGTTAATTTTACGAAAATAATACAGCATCGGCTCTGGCTAAGCCGAGTGGATCCAGTCGGCCACGGAGAAGCAAATTAGGATCCAGTCGGCTTAGGCAAAGCCGACTAGGACTCATTCACTGCAGGAGAGGCCAATAGGGCCCATTCATCCAAGGGGCAGCCGACTATTGTCTGAGCCACGTCATTCGGCCTGACCGGCCCCCAGTCGGCCACGCCGACGCCGATCGGCCAGTCGATTACGGCTAAGACGATAGGTGGCCACTAGCCATTGGGACGGCCCTTCCTTCTCTCTTCTTCCTCCTCTCTTCTTCTCTTCTTTCTATCTCTTTCTCCTCTCACTAAAACAAAGCCCCTCGAATTTATACTTGTTTTTGAGCCGTTTTTGCCCGATTTCCACCATAGTTACATTCTAGAGGGTTGGGGGAGGCTAGAGAAACCTAGGTCTCATGATGGGATAACTCGTGGTGGTCTTGCTGATGGTTGTTGTGGAGGTGGAGGTGGTGGTGGTTGTGGTGCTCCGGTGTCTCTCAGTGGGTTCCTAGTGGTGGTGGTGGCAGAGTGCGCGGTGGTGGTGGTAGTGCTTCCCGTCGGGAAGGAGGTCAATGCACCTGAAGGTGATGGTGGTTATGATCCCGGCCAGAGCGGTGAAGGGATACATTTATCTATGTAAAAATTTGCATCAAATGATGGATATGATGTTGACGAATCGGGGCGGAGTAGTCAGGTACAAGGAGAAAATGCCGATGGTTATTATAGTGGTGAGGCGGATGCTGATGAGGTAGATGGGCACATGCAAAACCAGATGGAAGATGAAGATACATATGTTGATATTGGTAATGCCAATAATTCCGACGAGTCTGATGAAGAAGAGAACGCAGAGGAGTTGCCTAATCCTGCATCATGGAATCACGACTTCCCATATGCAATGACCGTGAACAGCGGCCATGATTCTACCTGGCAATATCACCAGAACGACATTGTGACAGGTGCTATATATCCAACCAAGGAAGCACTAAAGGATGTAATCGTTAAATGGGCAATGTCCACGCAAAGGGTTTTTAGAGCTCAGGTGTCAAGTCAGAATACTTGACAATGGTATGCAAGAACAATAATTGCCCCGCCAGGGTGCATGGCTATCTCCCTAAGTATGGCACAAGTTAGGTGATCAGTGACTTAGTACATCACACATGTCTTATTCACAGTATCCCTCAAGATCATGGTAACCTTTCGTCCATGCTTATTTCTCGTTTGCTTTACAATGAGATAGCGAAGAGCAAAGCGATGGAAGTGAAGGCTATCCAGAAAAAAGTCTTCGTCAGGTTCAAGTACGTAATTTCTTATGGCAAGGCTTGGAGGGCTAAGCACAGGGCCCTTGAGACCAGATTTGGTTTGTATTTCGATGCATATGACTCATTTGTCCGGCTCCTCCGCACACTGCAGGACCAGAATCCAGAGGCACCTATATCGACAGCCAAGACTTGTTCATGTCAAAGTTCCCAACTATGAGGGCGTTGCATTGACTGTTCTTCTCTTTCGGTGAATGCATCGAAGCCTTCAGTCATTGTCGACTAGCGATATGTGTAGATGACACTTTTCTCAATAGAAAGTACAGGGGTCAGATCCTGACCGCCATTGGTCAAGATGGCCAAAATCAAGTTGTCCCACTCGCATTTGCTTTTGTGGATAGCGAGAACATTGAAAGCTGGACATTGTTCTTCAAGCAACTGAAAATGGCAGTTGTGAAGGATAAGCCGAATGTGTGCATTCTTCATGACAGACATGCATGCAGCTATACTCAGTGTGGTAAAGACACTGACAAACGCTGGGACTGAGGAACAAACTCCATGGCGGGAAAGAACAAGATGGCGGGAAAGGGTTGGCGGGAAAGAATGGCGGGAATGGGTTGGCGGGAAGGATAATGCCGGGAACATATGGAGAGGGATGGCGGGAAAGGGTTGGTCGGAAATCGCGGCTAACTTGGGAGAGGGTGATGGGATAAAATTATGGTCGGAAATATGGTTCCATGCAGCCCTCGGGCGAAAAATTTGGTCTCACGCAGCTATCGACTTTGCCTAAGCCGATTAGTACTAATAGGATTCGGCTAAACTGATTAGTGCTAATGACTCTGCCCGATTGGCCAGTCGGGTTATTAGCCAGAGCCGATGGTGTATTATTTTTATAAATTGTCAAAACGGCATATTATTTCTTGAATTTATTAAAAAAAGGTATTATTTTAAAAAATAGCTGCATCATACTTGAGCAAGCAGCACGTACTAGCTGATACATGCAGTCCATGGTGCACGAATAAAAAACTAGATATGGAATTGCTGGACAGCTACGACTGACAAATTATTGGCGCCCGACTGACTATAGGGACACTCTCTTCGTCTAGGGGATAAGCTTTAGAGCTTGAAGAAGCGGAGCAAGGCCATGTCCAATAGGTTGAGGAGGTCGAGGATGAAAATGTTCAACAGCCATGCTTGATTCTGTCCGAGAAGTGAGATGTGGCGATGGACCCAGTGCGAAATCAGGTGACCCTATCGTGCACTCATGTACTATATGTACTTGCTCTCCCACTTCTAGAAGCTTCATCCACCGTGATGCAAACAGAAAAATTATTAGCCCGGAGTGCAGATGACGGATGGAAAGGGGTTTGACGAACTTACACCATATGGCGTTCGCACTTGCAGAAATGCCTGTCTGGGTTTCGTTCCGTGCCCGTGACAAACAAAATAATGTAGCCCATGTTGCTTTGGTGCAACGGATGAGAGGGAGCGTAGTCAACTGGTTGATGGTGGTGTGGGATGGAGGTGGTGTGGAGTTGCAGCACCGGGACATGAATGAACACATCCTTGTGAACTATGATGAAACTGAGGAATGGGGAGTGAGCACGGAGAAGAATAGTTGAGTAACAGAAACAAACAAGCCGGGCGTTCAAAAAGACTGAGGGCCGGGCAGCGGGATGGAGATAGTTGTTGGGGCTGAAATATACTCATTGCGCGTCTCATTTCAATGCATGAGGTTGCCTTGTGGGCCATCTGCTGGCGTGGTCAGAGG
This sequence comes from Triticum aestivum, assembly GCF_018294505.1. Taxonomy (NCBI): domain Eukaryota; kingdom Viridiplantae; phylum Streptophyta; class Magnoliopsida; order Poales; family Poaceae; genus Triticum; species Triticum aestivum. The sequence continues at coordinate 727,202,697 of NC_057813.1, forward strand.
TAATACGCATGCTATACAACTTGTGTACGATGGGATGGAATTGATTATACAGGCTCGATGTATTCCAACTGCACGAATCATATGGGAACGAGCGGGCCTGATATCAACCTCGCGTGGCTGCATTTCCGCTCGTGATTTATATCGGGACATGGTGGCGCGCGAGGATGGAATCTGCAATCCATTCATTCTATGAGATTAGCAACTAATATAGTGATTGAATGAATGCCCAAACAATACGTCACGTTAATTCAGCAAATACATGCACATGGGTTGGTGGCTAGCCATCTTAAATAGAGTGGGATACAAGCGATTACACATGCAAAATATGGTCCTTACTGTTATGCCTTGTTAATGTGATGCAGGCCATTTAAAACGCTGGTCCACACCATTTAAATATGTTTGTCTCAAACCCGTATGCCTTAAATGGCAATTAACAAGCGTCTGTTTTCATTTTGGTTTGTTTTCCTTGAAGTTCATTTTTGTACCAGTTCATCAGAGCTCTGCATTCATTTTAATGCCTCGTGGATGATGGGACATCCCCTTAAGAATTAATGTACAAAACATACACATGTTACGGTAAGCCGGTAGTAACAGATTTCACGGGAAGGTAACAATATTACTCCTACATGGTACAACCTTCTCCAACCTGCTCGCTGGGAGAAGATAGAACGAGAAGGTGACCATGGCATCAAGCTAAAGGAAAGGCGGAAGGTTTGCCGTCCGTTAATGTGCACTACTATAGCAAGACCTTTCCTATACATAAAATATGTGCTTCAAAGAGTTTTTGTTATCGATTTCCTATGGTCATTGGTAACGTAGTACATGAGCTGGCAATGTCCACCAGCTTATTCTGCACAGGTTGCATAATCGTGATGGATTAGATCATTAGAAGGAGTTGACAAACTAATCCATTCAGGCCATCGGATGAGCAGAAGGAGAGCTACTTGTTCTGAATGGATACTTGTTGAAGGAGCTAATGAACTAGATTTGAACATGGAGGGCAGTGGATCACATAATAGAACACTCAGCAGTTGAACAATCAGTCTAGGAGGAGGATGAATGTGAGGGAATGAATTCGATTTTTTTACTAATGTTATATTTTAAAATTCAAATTGTATCTGCTTTCATGATTCATGTTAAATATGATGAATGAAGTCAACTGATTTTTCTGGTAGAAATTGAAACATGTAAAGGTTTCAGTTTTAAATTGGCAGTCTAAAACATACAGCAACACTAAAATACCACACTTCATTTTTAACAACACTGTTTCACCAAAAAAAAAAACTGGATGGAGAGAGATGGTATGATTATGGCCTAGGTGCAGGCTTCAAATGCACATAACATTTATGACATGTGCTTGATAAAGGATGTTTGCATTGATGAGTTGGGTCACGTTTATCAACCATGTGTCCCCTTATGCATTGATTGTTTTGTGTATAGAATACTGCAAGGATGAATATTCAGTATGTGATATACACTCATTAACATATGAATATGGTATGAATCTCAGAGACATGGATGATGAGATAGACCTCGTGCGGCACCATGTCCACTCATGATTTATCGCTTGTTTGGATGATAGCATGTTCTACAACATAGGCTTCAGGACACCCCCTTATCTAGCCACTCATTTCTGCATTGCGATTCATGTAAACACTTTTGTCTTTTTTTGTTTCTCCCATATAAAACAACATTGAACTTTAAACTTTGCAGTACAACAAAATGTTCTAACTAGAATGTGAGGAAAAACTTTTGGATTTTTGGGTCCAATACAAATACTAAAAATAACATTTTTTAATAAGAAAAATCTCATTTCGTATATTTATGTTGGACCAAAAAATCTGAAAGATTTGTCCCACATTGTAGTTAGAATGATTTGGTGTCTTGCAAAGTTTGAAGTTTATGTGTAGTTTTATTTGGAAGAAACAAAAAAAGGAAAATTTGGTGTAGTTAGTTGTATAGTACATATCTCAAAGCAATATTGGAGGGTAAGGATAAGGGGTGTCCGGAAGCTTGGGCTTAAATAGTCAACGTCCCTTGTTTTGATATGAGGATTCGTAAAAGAAAACAGATTTGTTTTTCTTTTGAGATGAGAACTCGATCTTCTTTACATGGCTGATAAGTTATAATCTTAACGGTGTAACAAACCTGACCTAGTATGTTAGGGCCTGGCTAGGGGTTAGTCGACTAAAAAGAGCTGGGTCAGTCATTTTTTCTACATTGTTTGATGTAAAGCCAATGGTTAGATGGCCTTCTTCCACCTCCTGCCCTCCTATGTTCATCTACTTCCCGTCACCACCGGCTGAACCGCATGTTTTCACAGCTCGTGGACGCTGAATATACCGCACCAGCTTTGCCTTCCCCTCATCGTCGCGATGACACCACCTCTGGCCACTCCACTGAACTGGACCACTAGATTCTTTTCCTGGTAAGCATGTCCTGCCCCCTTCCTCTTCCCAGCACTGACAACCTTCGAACTCACCTCTGCCGGTTCACCGCTGGCTACGGCTAACCAATCTATTTTCATGTATCTAGAGAATTTTTTGTGTCAGTGGTTGCATATACTATATTGGTGCTATAATATCACATGGTGATGCTTCTTTTTTCGGCTGGTCAAAATCGTAAACCAAATCAAAAATTGAATACCTCGATTGATTGATAGAGCTTCAAAATTAGGGAACATAGTAAATTAAAAGAATTGAATAGGAGAGCTTGAGAGACCGTTGACCCGGTCAAAATCGGATGACACAATTCTAAATTGAATACGTCAATTAATTGTGAGCCCTTCAAAATTGGAAAGCATAGTGTATAATGTAAAAGAATTGAAGCAAAACTGCTGACCCGGTCAAAATCGGTCACCCAATTCTAATTGAAAACATCAATTGAATGTGAGCTCTTTAACCTAGGGAGCGGTGTTATAGAGGATGAAACATGTGGTGCACTCAACGGAAAGGTCCACGTGTGATAAAAAACAATTATCAACAGAAAGGCTACAACTACGCTTTCATCTTGTGATGTCGTCTTGGATATTGCAGGCGAATTCGTCAATTAAGCAAACACATGTAGAGCGCTCACTTAGCATGTGAGAGGTACCACTTTGGTTTCTTGAATTTTTTATCAAATCAAGACCACGAAATGAAACGTTTATGATATCACACTGATTAATTTACCGAAAAAGGCTTTCGTCCTGCTTTATATTATAAAGCAAATCGCCCAAGCCAAACATCCGACGAGATTCACACACACACACACACACACACACACACAAATAAGGTAGCAAAAGGGTTAATGGTGAGGGCACAACTCAACAAGCCCTGGAAACACAACAACACACTCAGACACAACAACCTAAGGAACGGGAGGCAAATAGATCGTCAAGGAACCGGAGGCAAATAGATCACCGATCGCTGCGCTGCTGGGACACACAAAGAGAGCAAAAATAGAGCCAGTCATTCTCTTACAAGGATGGGTGGGTCGTTGCCAAAAACTGCCTTGTGGTTAAGGTGTACTAAAAACAAGCCTCTCTTGACATCATTTTTTTCCTTCAATGAAGTGTCTTGTTTGCAACTACTACAACAAAAAGGCTACTACTGTGTAACAACAACCACAAAAAGGCCTTTTGGCCATTGGTGTGTTGTATTGTAAGGCATCACTACGTTTCTACTTTCCTCCCTATAAGCAAACAAAATCCAAGGTTTTGTACGGGGGTGACAGTGAGTGTCCACGGCAAAGTAACCTGGATGGAACGAATTCAAGGACGGTCGTGGTCAATCGAGTTGCATCAAGAGATACAGAGGAGAAGGAGCACCCGGAGGTTCAGAGATTACCCTGCCACTTGAACTGGAACTCGTTAGCCACAACAGCGGTCGCGAGTGACGGTACAACACAGGCTCCCATTCCTGGCATTAACCTAACCTAGTGTAGATTCCCCCGGCCACTTTTCTACAAAATGTTTCTCTTGTTAATCGTGATTCCCTGACCACATTCCTGCAAAATGTTTCTCCTGTTATGGATGACAATAAGAAAAACACGATGTTAACTGCCGTATGAGACATGACAAGTTAACTGCAGTATGCACATGATAAAGATGTTTTTGAGTTGCTAAAAGGAAACAGCCTAAAAGACAACATCCATGCACAGAAGTTGACACGAATGGGTTATTTATGGAGCATTGTGACTGAATTGCTGTTCAGACACGCCATAATTTTTTTTCCCACTGAGAACCTATTGATAGAGGGAAAACTAATAAGAAGCAAAAGCAAAGTTGAGGAGAGCGGCGATATGGCTCATACATGCATATAGTCACACTATCTGGACCGTGGAACCGAGTGATTGGGTGGGTACAGGGTGCATTGAATGAAACTGGTGCGAGCGTTGGAAATTGTCACTACAGGGAAAAACTTATAAGCCGTGTACCTAATACACCCGGCTTACATTGATTTAAACTCGGTTTATATATAAGCCGAGTAAAACTCCCGGCTTATAGCACTCGGTTTACAGTCGACCGGCTTATAACATATAAGCCGAGAGCCGGACCAAAAAAGCCCGGCTTATGTATAAACCGAGTATTTTCACAAGGCTCCCGGTTTAATAAAGTAACCTGACGGTAGCCTGATGTTAACGGCCACATGTCACCGTCTATATAAGTCGAGTGCCGTCAGGTTACTTTATTAAACCGGGAGCCTTGTGAAAATACTCGTGCGATTCATCTGTGGGTGGTTTCAGTGTCCTGTGTTTCCCTGCTGAACTTGCAAGCGTTTCAAGCGAACCTGTGCGTGAAGGTTGCCCATCTTCCCCGTTGTGGTTCTTCCCACAAGGTCAGATGGAAGCGAGAGAAGCGAGGTGGGTAGCCAAGGGGTGGGGGGCTTGCCGAGGAGAGTCTGCCGTGAAGCCGGATCCATGACCTCCTGGGCGGATTGAGAGGTATGTGGCGGCGGCGGCAGCGCAAGCATATTATTGTTGTTTACTTAAATTCAGTACGCGTTCGAAAACCAGTGTTGGGATTCAACTTCCCCCTGTCGATAAAATAGGTCGGGAGCTGTTAGCCATATCGCTCGGCTGCCTTGATATGAACCTTGAAAGTACAGGGGTGCCATTCTTTCCTTTTCAGTCGCAGATTATGTGCGTCGTTAGGTTGGAGGACAGTACAAATGCTTGCAGGCTTTTCAGTTCAGGCATTGGCGGCCAGTTCCCTGAACTGCAGAAATCCTTTCTACTCTTGATGTTGGTAAATACAGTTCAGATGTTGCAGTTTGCTGGTGTGGAAAGTGAGCATTGAATTCAATGTGATTGCAAAACCTGTGGGGGGTTTGTAGGTGATGTTTTTCCTGTGAATGGTAGAGTGTGCGATTCGTTGTGGGTGAGGGGATTGGAATTGGTGGTCAGGTTTTTTGGATTGGTGTCCTCTATCCTTCATGAGCTGGCGGGTATTTTCTGCTTCAATGTTGATTGGTGTCATTGCAAGCTTGTGGGACTTGTAGATATCACAGAATATTATCTGCCTTTTTTTAGCTAGAGATATTAGAAAATGGTTATCGGGATGTTTGGTTTTGGTTTCCCTGTTTTCCAGAACCGGAAAGTAGTTCCTGATTTTGGTGTTGATAAATCAACTTTAGACATTGTGGCTTTTGCTGGTGCATATAGACCGATGATCGGGTGTCACCGCAAAAACATGTGTGAAACTATAGGATCTAAAAAATGGTTTTTTAGATTAGTGTCCTGTATCCTGAGCTGACAAGTAATTTATGCATTGACGTTGATAAATATAGTTCACACATTTGCGGGTTGCTGGTACGGACACTGATCGAAGAATTTGGCATCATTGCAAGCTTGTGGGAATAGTAGCTGGAGAATGTTTTTCGGTACCAATCAGAGGTTTTGTTTGCCTTTAGGGTGAGAAAAGGAAGACGGTTGCCGGGATGTTTGGATTAGTTTCTGGAATTAGTTTCCCCTGTTTTCCTAAATTGGAGAGTGGTTCTTACTTTTGGTGTTGATACATATAGTTCAGCATTTGCGGTTTGCTAGTGCTGACAAAAGTCAATGGTTAGTTTTTCATCGCAAAAGGATGTGTGAAAATGAGGGTTTTAAATATGGTTTCTTTACACTTGTAGGGTGCAAGTTGGTACAAATCCTTAAGAACGGATGCCAGGATGAGGGCTCTAGACTTGTCCATTAGAGGTTTCGCAGACAGAGATTGAGATAAGGTGATCAAGCCAGAATTGGGCACCACATTTGACTTGCTGATGGAGGCATACGGCTTCTACAACCTGTTTTCTTGGGAGCATGTATTTGGTATGAGATATGGAAAGAGTTGGCTGAACCCGGACAAGAGGAATACAATGCAAGAAATCGGGAGTGGCTGCTCGGTATGTTACTCGTCTTGTTACAGCCTGACTGAAGACAAACATTTTACCTTTTTCAAATGATGATGGCACTCAATGATGCAGGCAAAACAAATTCATTGCCAGATATTCTGGACTACTGAGTGTGTGCACAACCATTTACCGAGGAGTGTGCACAACCACTGGGGTCACCAATGCATAAATTTGTGACTCGATACATGAGGCTACCATTTGACAAGCAAGCTGGGGAGAGCTACAAAGAGGAACCGACTGAAATTGTAAGTGTTTGTCACATTCAGTGCAGGGTGAGGCACACGCAGGCGGGCAGTAGGGAGCATGCAGCATGGTTGTATTCCTAATGAAAATGATTGACGACGGAGCACATTTCGAAAGCGAATGTGGCATATGCTCTAGTGTCATGTTCTAAAGGTAGAACCGCTGGCAGACAACAAATGCCTAAGACAGGGCGTCGTATGAGGGAATGAGCAAGAGAAGTAGGTTCTGCATCACATGCAATACCCAGGGCCACAAAAGAACAACTTGCCTGGAGAGAGGGCACATCCTGGGGCAGGCAAGAAAGAAAGTCGAATGCAGCAAGTGCGATGTTGAAGGGCACATGAAGAATACTTGCGAGCGGAAAGCAGGGGGAGATGTAGTGAGCTGAAAGCTGGTAGTGTCAAGTGTCAAGTGCAAATTAAGTGTTCAGTTAGAAACCACCGATGTGTGGTTGTGTTTCAACTTGTGCTGATGGTGTTTTTTTTCTCAATTCTGCTATAAGGAAACTGACATGTCAAACTGGTAGCTCTTTGATGTTGCAATGCTCATGAGGTATTAACTGCTCGTTCTTGTAGGTTGGTGTTGTGTGTGCAGCAAGAATGGTTAGTGCGGCTTGTAGCCTATGAATTCAAAATTTGAATGATCAGAACTGCTGGACTGGTGAAGTCCCTGGCGCATTAAATTTCTGTGTTCTGGCTTTGCACGCACGAGTCAAAATCTGTCCAGGTGCGAGCAGAACCGGAACATGAAAAAAGGCAAACGCCTAGACATTGGAAGACCAGGGTGGTATCCATCACTAAATGCAGTCTGCACAGAGTCAGGGGCACTGTACAATAAACCTCAAGAATGCATCAATACGCCACCTTATACATGCATACACACAGATCCCAAGAAGGACCAACAACTCAGATAATATGATCATATGCTAGTACGACCCATATGGAATTTTCGAAAGCTGAGGGAATAAGTTGCAATAGAGAGAGAGGGAGAACATAAAGTTTGAGTACAGAATGGTAACTAAAAGCAAAGCTAATAACTTCAGAACCACAGAGCAAACATCAAGGCAAAATGAATATGCAACAAATTATGTTTAACAGAACCACTGAAACTTCAGAACAACAAAACCACAGAACCACTGAAGTTTGAGGATAAGAATTATGTTTAATACCATAACTTGACCTAGAGCGTATATAGGTTGTCCCTTCAGCAGTGCAGCTGAAACAAAACACACAACAGATACTCCCTCCATCGCATAATGTAAGACGTTTTTTGACACTACACTAGTGTTAAAAAACTTCTTACATTATGGGACAGAGGGAGTAGTTCCTTGACGATATTAAACCCTCCAGACAAAATGAATACTGAGTATGCAACAAATGTCCATACCTACAGCGTGGGCAATATATAGCAAGGTTGCATGATATGTAGCAAACAATATCTGAAAGAGCAAGGAGGTTGCTCACGAAACAAACTCAGCCATACTATGATCAATGAAAAACAGGGAATCTCAATTGTTGACTATACAAAATAGCATAGAGAAATATGAAAAGATAAATCGAAGTATAGATCTTGACTCCCAGTGTTGAACCAAGCCTAATAACATGGCCTGAGTTGCACGACACCACACTACCTCTAGCAATACAGCCTCACTCCCATCATTATTAGCTTGCTATGATCACTACCAAAATATGACATGCTAATCCTTGTAGCATACAAATTTACTTTCTCACGGCAGTCACAACGCCCCAAAGGCAGCTTGGTGCTACAATATTACAAGCTATAGGGCCATAATTCCACTTCTGACTAGCAACTAAATGTCGGCAGAGACATCTGAATGAAATGACTGGGTTGCCGCATCGTCAGACCCACTGAGACTTACTTTTCCATTCGCCACAGCTTCTGCAAGAAACAAAAGGTCTGCCTTCTGGATACCGGGCACATGCAACGGCTCCAAACTGGGAGTAATCAGTACTCCCTCCGTTCCATAATGTAGCGCATATAGATTTTCTACAAAGTCAAACTTTATAAACTTTGACCAAGTTTATAGAGAAAACTATTTATATCTACAATACCAAATGTATATAATATGAAAGTATGTGTTGTGATGTATCTAAGCACACGTATTTGGTATTCTAGATGTATATGATTTTCTCTACAAACTTGGTCAAAGTTTATAAAGTTTGACTTCTAGAAAAATCTATATGCGCTACATTGTGGAACGGAGGGAGTACCAGTTTATGAAGAGAGCTAGCCTTCCTCAGCAAAAAAAAAAAAACACCAGCTGCAGCTCAAAGTGGTTCCAACTGAAATTCATAATCTTGACAATCTCGAGGTTTTCCATAACATCCGGTGGCGGCTCTAACCCACATAGTCAAACAAATCCACAAAGGGCTCGCGGGGGGCAACATGGAGCTGTAATCACAAATCATGATCATTTACAAGCATTGTGATGAAATAAAAACACAATAAATATTGCAATGTAACAAAATGACAAACTGACTACTGAGAAACCAAAAACCATAAAATTTGTAGGTGTTAAACCTGCACAAATAGCCTCTCTAGATTAGAACAGCCGCTCTTTTTGAGGAACACATAGATGTTTGCAAGCTCAGGGGCCTTCATTTCGAACATAAGCAACTGTAGTTCCGTCATGGTTTGAAATAAGTCGCCCCCCCATCTTGGTCGATTCGGCATGTGAGGTTGCATTAAGCAAGGAAGACACAACCTATTTAAGATGGCATTCAAGGTGAACAAACCGTCCATGATTTCAAATATCACAAACTAAACCCAAGTTCAGCTGAGAAGTTCATACATACAAAGAGGACATTGCTGCAGATGGTGAGCGTAGCGAGTTTCGAGCATACACGGCTTTCGAACCAGTCACTGAACACCTGATAGAGCAGAAACATTAACAGAATTCAGTCATTTGAGCATGAAAATCATCATGCACTGAAGAAAAATGGACAAGAATAATTTCTAATAGTCGATAGACCTTTTGGCGGATGAGGACATTGCGGCTTCTCTGGACGCCGAAACGGATGTCGAGGTCGGCGAACAATGCGTCGGCGGGGAGAGGAAAGGACGAGAAGAAACCGCCGCTGTAGCGGAACGACCGGAGGCTAGGGACCACAGTGAAGTCCACCACAGTGAGGCAGATCCAGTCTATGATGGTGACGCTCCTGAGGTTGCTGAGCCCCACCGGCGCGACTCGATGTCGATGGATGCCCGCGCAGGTGTGGAGGCCGAGGATGCGGAGGCGGGGGCACAGCGCCAGCATCCTCAACAACTCCCGTCCGTCGAGGCGAACGGAGTGGAGTAACAGCACCTCGAGGGCCGCGCACGACCGGGAAGCCCTGCTGTGGAGGCCGAAGAGCCCGATGCCCCGTCGGGAAGGGGAAGAGGAGGGGCGTGTCCGGACCCGTCCTCCACAGCTCGTCGCGGAGGTCCTCGACGCGGCAGCGGGTGGCGGCTGCCAGGTAGCGGCCGAGCCCGCGGGCGCGCATCGCGAGGGTGTCGACGGCGAGGGAGTAGCGGTCGTTTCACCCACGCCGGCCCTGGGACTGGCGCAGCTCGAGGGTCTCGAGGAGCTTGGTTGACGACGGGGAGGCGTAGGGGCGGAGGTGGTGGTGGAGGGAGGCGGACGGGCTCCCGTCGTCCTCCCAGCACCGCGCCCAGAGGCCGCGCCAGGCGCGGGAGAGACGAGGCGAGGATGGCGGACCTCAGCGGGAGGAAGGTCAGGATGCGCAGCTGCAGCGGCTCCGGCAGCGCCGAGAGGTGGTCGTGCTGGCCGTTCTCGCCGTCGTCTGCCGGCGGCCGCTGTCTCTTGGCGGCGGCGTCGCCGCCGGATTTGAGCGCCATTGTTCCCCGCTCCACTCCAGTCTCCACACACTTTGGGGCAGTTGTTCTTGACGGGCCAGGGTGGGCCATAATCTCGCTATCTCGCGTTGCTGATTATGATTGGGCTGATTTCAGCCCATCTTCCTATCTCGACCAGTCCATCCTCTGCAGTCTACACCTGGGCATTCGGCACGCCGGGCTTCGTTTGGGCCGGGTTTGCAAAGCCCGACCTCAAAATCCCAAGCCCGAGTCTCTCGCTCGGCCCGGCAGTAGGGTCTTCACCTTTGTCCCATGCATGCATGCCACTAATATAATTGCACACATGTCTGTTAAGGGTTGTGGTTGTAGGTTATTTTCCACGTCGAACAGGCATGACGGTAAGTCATACCGTCAGAGATCTCGGCGGAAGGACGTGTTACCCTATCGGCAAGCACGACGGTGGTAGGAAAAAATTAGATTGTGAAATATTTTCAAATCAGGGGTTAGATCGTGATGAACTTCGGGCAAAGTGTCAAAACAGTAATATCATCTGCCTATTTCCCCTCTTTAGATGTGGCCCAAGCTCTGCTACTGTCAAGTCTTTGCGTTTTGATCTACATAGAAAGAGTTGGAACTCATCCACAGGATCGATCACATACGACGAACACACACGCACAAAAAATTTAGCCAAGGGCCATTGTCGTGCCCTCCTTTTCTCTCTTTATTCATCTCTTTATTTTCTTTTTCTTATTTTCTCCATGTAAAATATGTTGAAGCCCTATGTGTATGTATGTATACACGCACGTAGCCAGACCAGTGAGACACGAACCAACCGATTCAAACAACCTAGACGCACGGACTCTAGCTTGAAGCCTATCTGGACTAGTACTCGTACGTACACAGCTTTGGCTTCCTAATCTAGTGATCGGCCACAAGCCTAAACACAATCTGAACATCACTCCAACTCCAACTTCTTCACGTACAGACTCAAATAGTGAGTACTACTATTCAGACATGTCATGCAAAGTTAACCGGACAACGTTAATGTTCCAATCAAACTTATCTAATCATAACTATCATATGTTTGGATTATTCCAATAGAAAGATGGAGCCCTCATCCACGAAGTGGTTTCAGATTGAAACACAACATTGAAAAAGGAAAGCATTTTGCACTAACTTCATAAGAGAAACAACATGTTCAAAATACATGGGAAAACATGTACTACTACGCTGGTTCGGTACGTAGTACATACCAGGAAAACCCACTGTTTACACTAATGCAAACTATGTGACAAAAAACCTGGTAGGCTGTACGACAACTTCATTACAACTTGAAGAATAGTAGTACGTGTTGTTGCCACAGGCCTCTCTCTCTCGCGGACGTAGAAGATGAACCGGAGGAGACCAGCACAGAGTCTTGCCGGCGACGAACGCCGCCACGGGCGCACCAACGCCCAAATATTTTCTCTTTTCAGCTGGCTCACCAAACAAACATGACTACAATGTGTTATATACAGGAGACCCACACACGGCCAGATGGGCACTAACTCCACGCATGCACTAACCACTTTAATAGAAACTCAGCAAGACCAACTCGCAACAACAAGAGGAGAGCGATGACTCAATTGTATTGCACTCCGACCGTGAACTGCAACTGATTGGACTCGAGGCGCCTTTTGTTATCCCACTTTAGGTTATCCAGTACATCATCCACTGCAGATTTTTTGTGTTTATTGCAAGCGATCGTCACCCTTTTCAGCTTCCTCAAGTGCTGGATGCCAACAATTCTCCTCCCATAATCGTCCAAATGCAAATAAAGCTCCTCGAGCATATCCATGGACCCATGCTCAAATTTGACCACTTCGGTATGCCGGCAGTTAGCTGAGAGGTCCCTCAACGCCGGAAAGTTATGGGTAGTACGTGCAACCAGCTCTTTGTCAACGTAGGCATTATCCAACATGTTGATTCTCTGCAGGATGGGCAGCTTGCACAGGACGCCATATACTTGGTCCATTCTAAGCCATGAGCCAATAATGTTAACGTCAACGAGATTGTGCAGTGATGGGACCCAGTGGGGAAACTCATCCATGGCACCATCCAGGTAAAGATATTGGAGGAGCTTCGGTGGCGACGGCATGGCATTGAGAAAGTTGATCGACCTCTTGTTAAAGCGGCCAATCCCGAGGCTTCGAAGGGAGTACAGCTTGCTGATGGACTTGACAAGTGCATCAAGAATAGCCTGAGTACTTCCACTAGATTCTTCAACAAAGATAGTTACATCACGCAAGTCTCCTAGTTCACCCAGGTCTTGTGCAACTCGAACATCCTTTATAACTACACAATCAATATTCTGCAGTGCTTTCATTTTACGGATCCCAACAGGAGGAGTCCACATAGTGTACCACTGTGCCCTATGGCGGAATCTCAGATACTCGAGTTTCTCTAGCCTTGTCATGGTTTCTGGTAGCTTGAGAAGCAGTGTGCCGGCCACGTCAAGCACTTGCAAATGCTCTAGCTCACCCACTTTCTCAGGCAGCAGACTGATATCGGTACCCTTCATACTCAAGAACCTTAGGAGGTACATCCCGCAGATATCCTTCACATGTTTGTTTTCCAGGCCCTTGCAGTCCTCCAGATCAAGTACCCTCAGTAGGGTGAACTGGCCTAGCCGATCAAGTAGCTTCTTCTCTTGGAAATCAAAAATGCTTAGTGAACGAACCTGCTGCACTTCTAACCTCTCCATGCTATTTCTCTTACCACGCCTTCCTGATGCCCCCCCGTTCATGGATGTTGAGTCATTGTTGGCTCCTGCATGTACCGAGAGGCGACGAATCCTGTCGTATGACATCCCTTCATATTGACCACCCGATAGGCTAATAAAGTTTGCCTCCAAGGATTTGGATACCATGACCTCAAGCAGCATGTCATGCACCCGACATGATGTCCACTTTCCATTGTAGCCGAGGGACAAGACTGAATCAATCATGCTCCTACTCGACAGGTCATCGAAATAACCTTCTGCAATCTCCAACAAAGTCAAACCCCGCTTCTCCTCGACCAATCCTTCTGCAATCCATTTGTATAAGAGCCGATCCCTAGGGATCTCAAAATCCTCTGGAAAAATACTAAGATACATCATGCAACCCTTGAGGTGATAAGGTAGGTGGTTGTAGCTGAGTGTGAGTATCTGCCTCATCCCTTCAAGGGTAGGGTTGCTCTCCATTTGTGAACCAATTGATTTCCATACAGTTTCCCACATATCTTTCCTCTCCGGATATTTGTAGCTCGCCAAGAGGCTGGCGATGCTAACAATGGCCAATGGCAACCCAGCACACTTCTTTAGAATTCTCTTCATTATATCTTCTAGCTCTTCATTGTGACTTATATTTTCCATCTCCTTGGTATGGGAGGCCTTATCCATTGAGGAGCCAAATGCTCTACTACGAAACAACTCATTGGAGTCTTCATCTGTAAGTGGCTTCATATGATGGATGTAGTGTTCGGTAGCACTAACATCACTGCATTCTTTGGCCACAGTCTTTATCCGAGTGGTCACAATGATTCTGCTGCCAGGCTTGCCATCTGGCAACGTAGACCTGATTGCATCCCATGCTGCTATTGTCCATACATCATCGATGACTATGAGGTACCTGGTTTCATTGGACATTCTAGAGTTAGCATAGTTGTACTTATGTGCAACAAAATAACAGTTATTAGTCACTCCCTACAGTACAATTGTACATCACTTTAATTAAAGAATAGTATTAATCAACCTGTGCATCAACACATGCTAGTGATCCCCATATCTATAAAATTATTATATAAATTCAATATATAATGAAACCTGTTAATATACTTTGGTAATAGAAACTTACAAATTCTCGAATCTAAATTAAATAAACTGAAATATAATGCACAATTTCTATACAAATGAAACGATGGGAGCGAAAAGGATAATATCAAGGTTTAGTCCCACAAAAGGATTGATACAACAACGGGAGGGAAATAAAATATCAAGGTTTTATCTAACAAAAAGGTTAATGTAATCTAATCGAAGGCATGCACATTCATACAATCATCATAGTTGTGCCATCTGAAACAAACTTGGACACTTATATCATACTTATGTAGCCTGAAAGATTCCAAGTTTGCCTCATACACATGATAACCTAATTAAATTAAGGAAGATGCAATGACAATGAAAGGAAAACATCCAAGAGAAGTTACTGCTAAAATTTGAATATTGTTTCAGTCGTGATAACAAAAATATCTTTGAAGACTCAGATTTTCTAGTTGGAGAACATTTTCCCCCAAACTAACACTTCTTTTGTATAAGGTTAAAAAGTTACACTGTTATTTCTGCAAACAAACAGAATCAATGGTCTAAGATTCGATTCTTGCACACACAATCATTTAGCTCTTTTGAAGTAAAAGCATTATAGAAGGGCCCTATAAGTCCCGAACGTTCGGATTTTATGCATGGCAAATCGAACGTTTTTTATGTTAACTTTAGTTGACGCGAGGATGGTAAGTTTAGTTGGTAAGCATAGCAACTTTGTCCTTACTTTGGTTTTTCCAGAAAATTTCCAGCTCGCCAACTAATACCGCGTCAATTAAAGTTGCCATAAATACCGTTCAGTTTTCCATGGGCAAAATACGAATGTTCGGGACTTATCATTTCCTTTACAGAAATGGAGATTTTGGTCCTACTCGACTTCAGCCTATAATAGATGTATAGATGATGACCTTGAGTAGACAACGATCTTTGTGGAGAAAACGTATTGTATTTAAGCTAACATTAATTAGTATGAACCTGACGAGTCATATATGTATATCTAAGATAGTTCCTTCAAATGTACTAGTAGAATGTTACCAAAAGATGGCAAAAAAATCGAGGACAACATTTCACAAAGGGGTGTTATATTTTTATCAAACAACAACATATTAGGTGTTCCATGTTTCTCCCCATTGTACTATTTTTAGGTACTAATTATGTAAAACATTAAATTGTGGGAAATAGATGTATCATGACATACATGATTTGCAAACGCGCCACTTAATATTTGGAGTAGCACTACTTTATTGAATCACTAAATAGCTACAATTTTATTATGACCACGGTTACTCTGAAGCTATTTTCTGTAGTCTTCAATGATTTGATAAAAGAAATCGTGAGGTCAAAGATGAACAATTTCAACAAATACTGCATTTTTTCTGAAAAAAATAAATCATAACTGCAATCTGACATACGAAGCAATGGAAAAGGACATATGTTCACAACAGTGAGATGTGAAGGCTCAAGCTTCGAGACAGTCAAAACCTCTTAGATGCACCCCTGTGGAGCATCGACATAACTGCCACCACAAGAAAAACCACAAAGGATCTGTCGTTGTGCGTGCAAGGCATGTCGGTATCTTGGTCGATCATGCACCGATGGCTAAAACCCACACGCTACCGACATCCTGAGTATCCACGTGACCACTATCTTCAACAACAAGTCTCCAACTACATGGATGGATCTGATCGTCACCAAGGCCATTAGCATATGATAGATTGACGAACCTCTACTAGAGCATGCCCTTCATCGCCGTTTAGATGAGCGTGCTGGATGGATGCAACTTGGTTCAGAAATTGGAGTGATGGCGTTCACTGCAAAATTTGAACAAAAGAAGCATAATGGAAAGGATCAAAGGAGCCAAAGGTGTACAGGAGAAAGATAGACGGCAAAAGAGAGGATGCTGCAGTAGCATATATCCGGCGGCAGGTGAGATAGAACAACGATGGTGTGGAAAGGTACTTTGAAGACCACATTGTATGATTAGTCTGCAGTGGTTCCTCCACTCCACGGCCTCACAAACAATGGTTGTTGTCCGCTCCAATTCAACCAACCGTCGTTGCATCTTCCTCTCCGTTGCATCGCCTGTCATAGATTGCAGTTTGGACGGGGCGTGGAAGTTGGGGAGATTGAAACGATCTCTTACTCATATCCGTCAACTAAGATATGGACTGAAGTCAATGCATTATGGTTAGGGTAGAGATTACATGGTTGCGATAGGTGTATCCTTCTTTTGAGAGACTGCTTCATGGAGAAATAGAAGAGGGAGGATGAGGAGCGGTGCATAAGGGTCATGCGTCAATGCCTTGATGGGGCGGGATCTACGGAGGCAGAAGTCCGCAAGGAAGAGTTTCCCATGGAAGAGCTCGCGCAAAGTCCACGTGGGACAATGGGCTAGGACTCCATGATTTACATCATGTACTAATCTGACGGTTGTAAATAGTTAACCTAGAGATCAGATGGTCAGCCTCTCCTTCCTTCCCAGATGGAAGTGTTTCACTCTGAGATGCAGGCCTTGACCATGACTCGTTTGGAGGAGGTGTCCAGCCCCTTCGCGACATGATGGCTACTTTGCAGGGGTGGACGACTCTTCTCAGGGGATACTTAGAGCAGATGGAGGTTGTTGCTAGCTGGCTGGACCACTTGTCAGAGCTCCCTCTTGCGTCAGCTCCTATGGTTGTGCCTATTGTTGGCTTCAAGGCTGAGGCGGATGTGGAGCTTTTTGGTAGCTTCTCGCCTCGTGTTGGTTCCAGTTTGATGACCCATGTGTTGCTGGACTACGAGACTGAGGCCTCCACTGAGGTTGTGTCTCCTGTGCTTAAGATCATGCCTGAGCTGCAGGTTTTCTGTGGGGAACCTGTTTCGCCTCAGTCGCTGGAGCAGCTAAAGCTGGGCTCTCTCCAGGATTTGGAGGTGGCCTTGGTGCCTTTACCACCCCCCATGGAGCCTTGTCGGGCATCAGCCAGCCTCCCTCTGACATCATGGAGCACGAAGTTTTAGATGTTGTTGTTCCTACATGTGATGTGGTTGTTGTGTCTAAAGCGTCGACAGTTGTGCGCGGGGCTCTCCTCGCCAAAGAGATTTGTGATTTCCTAGTAGCTTTGGGGGTAGCTGACCCTGGATCTAGGAAGACGATTGGTTGTCTTCTGAAGGAGAAGGCTATCAGGGATAAGAAAAGGGGTGGTGCTAGCTCGCGACCTAGCATCTTGAAGGAGAAATCAGATAAATGCAAAAGCAAGAAGAGTGACGCTATAAGAAAAGCGTCCGCAGTTGGTTGATGATGATGATGGTTATTTTGTGGGGGCAATTCAGTGAAGTTGTGTCTCATATGCCGGCAGTTGGTAGGGTTAGCGTGTGGGGGGTACTTTCATGTTTGCTCTTGTGGTTTTGTGGGCTCATGATTTGGGAGTAGTCCGCTTGCATCATGGGGTTGTGGCTTGGTTGCCTTCCGTCGTCAAGTTGTAATGGTTTTCATCCGGTTTTCCGCAATTAACTGGGCAACTCTCTTCTTCTTAATTAATGAATGAAGCACTGTTTCAAAAAAAGATTAGTTTACCTTAAGTCTTCGTTCTCAAGAAAAAAGAAGGGCCATAGACATCTGTGCCAACAAATGTTAGTATACCACATGATGTGTAATGAGAAGGCTATGAAACTATAGGAATCCTACAATGATGACCTGGTAAGACCTGAGGTGGAAATAGACTTGCAGTTTTTTTGCAGCGAGTAGGTTTTCAAACTGAATGACGAACTGGCCAAGGTAAAAATAATCTAGAGCATAAGTCAAAAAGAAAAGATACATCTGATGTAAGATGAAATGATTCATCGCAAACATCACCACTTCATTCACCCAGGACAGAGGCGAGTTTTTTCTAGATGGCTAACCCAGATATCAGATGGTCAATTTGATTAGTTTTTCAGGATTACTGTGGAACCTCGAATGGTGCATCCAATTAGTAAATATAAGTTAGGATTGTTTGTTCATATACTTTTGGACTTTGACCATATTTCATGCAAAAAAAATTAAATGGACAGTTCAAATAATACCGTCTTATTCTGCAAATTTCTAGAAAATATTTAAATAAATACAAAGAAAGTGTGATACTCAAGAATGTCTTTAATTTTCTTTGGGCAAAAGAATACCATACAATAATTATCAGAAGAAATAATGTTTTTTTGCAGGGTCAGAATAAATAATGTTACAGATGACCATATGAGCGATGTCAAACATAATTATGTATATGGTTAATATTTATAATACTTGTGTTTGCCTTGATAATTGTTAGTAAATGCATCTTGGATCTTTGTTCTTGAGGTTACTTTTGGACAAGGTATGTGTGTGCCATCTCAAAGGAAAAGATTTACCTTGATGTGGTTGACTGTACTAGCACATAAAGGACCATATCATATGCTGCTTCCATATGGGTTCGGAAAGGATGCCATAGAAATATCAATATGGCGAGGGTGTAGATTTTCCGGTGAATGGTTTAATGGAAAAAGGCCGGAGCACCTATCCGAGATGCTCCTAAATATGAGCCCGTCTCCGAAACATCCTACATGGGCAAGAGTTCTTACATGCAGTTGTTTAACTACTAGGGGAGTTGTTTTACAGTGCCCTAAAATTAGTATGAGTCGTTTATTCCTTCGAATCTAATTCCCAGTTTTAGTTTATACTCCAACATGACTGTCACAAACTATCACTGTTAGAAATTGGGGAATACCCCAATCTTGAGGGTAAAATTGTAATCACAAGGGTCGTTTAACGTGTTGATTTTATCAGTTACATATCCCTAAAAAAACTAATCCCAATTACCAAAAATATGACATAATCCTGAATTAAAGGAGCTGCCTCAATTATGTGATGAACGTCAAGCGGTGGGTAAGGTTCACCAGAGTGGGGCCTCGCAGAAAGGTGAGCACCGAGAGAGGCAACATTAAATGGCCGATGAACAACCTCAATGAAACTCTATGTACTTCTTGGATTGAACGTTAGGTGATGTTGCACCTCATTTGCTTGTCATTCCACAAAACGATATGTGTCATCTGTTTAATCAATAAAAAAAGGCAATTCCTCGATCATGCAGCTTATTTGTCTCCCTCTGTATCAGGTAATAAACATCGTTTGTTCTTATAAGCCATCACTTCCATAACACCAACTAAAAAAATTATGATGCAATGTGTAAATTCCAATGTTTTAAATAGCGGGTTATGGAAAATAGCGACGGTCCTCCAAAATCCTATAGCGGGCTATTTGTGAAGGCGACCATTTAGCGGCACCCTGCTGAAAAGGCTATAACGGGCTATAGCGGAGATACGTTGTTTAGGATTGCTATCGGCTAGGCTATTTCAGGTGCCATCAAGTCACCGGAGATAAGGGGGCGTTCATGCACCCCAAAAATTGGCATGTGGGAACACTTTGATCCAACAAGCTTAAGAATGTTCAACCGTGTCTACCAACTTGATATGCTCATATCACGCCCCAATCGTACAACTAGTTAAATTAGCCTAAGTGGCATGTAACGCGGTATTCCGGGCGAGGTGGTAGGGCTTATTAGTCAAAAATATGAATGTGCTTTTAGCATATAAACACCTAAATGAATGTGGCAAACTCTTCCCTCATGGGTTACTCTTGTTTCCTCCCCTCACCATAGGAGGCAAGGGCAAACTCTTCGCTTCAGGCTTCACCGGTGAGCCTATGGGTTCGCCTCCCCTCTGCCTGCCACTCTAGTGGCTGTTGGCGGGGAGGGCAATCCCGGTTCCTCCACTCCGGTAAATAATTTAGGTTAGGATTTTTTTAGTCAAGGAAGGTGCCGTATTCGTGTGTATGGTGGTGCGAAAGAGAGAGAGAGAGAGAGAGTGAGGGAGAGAGAGAGCAGAGATAGTGCTACATCCATGCATGTGTGTGAGTTAAGAGGGAGAGAGAGAGAGCGCATGCCATGCATGCGTCTTTTAACTATATGCCCTACTGGTTTGACATAATAGAAAGGATACCGAAAAGTTGCAATGAAAATACACAAGAAGAGTAGAAGATACATACGCATCTACTGCCTTCGTTCCTAATTATAAGTTCTTTTAAAGATTTCAATATAGACTACATACAGAGAAAATCAGCAAAATGAATGAATCTACACTTTAAAATAGGTCTATATACATTTATATGTAGTTTGTATTGGAATCTCTGAAAAGACTTATATTTAGAAACGAAGGGAGTAATAACATATGAATGCTGGATGATTAACCAGTACGTACGGGCGCCTTTAGAAATGACTTTGCGTCCCAACCCCCATCCGTTAATATCCACAAGATAACTACTCGCTCACTATCACACTTCAAGGCCAGCCTGGTATAGCCAAATGGGAGGGGACGCAGACGTTTGGTTCTCGATGAATATGTACCCGATTCTCTTTTACTAAATTAGTAATTTATAAAAAGTTAAAAAAATCCTAAAACTTTAGGACAACAAACATTATCAAGTGATATATTTGTATAAAAAGACTAGAACAATGCCCGTGCGTTGCAACAAGATATAATTCTTCTTGTACATCGGCTTGTGATTTACCTGTCTATAATAATGCGACTGTGTAAATAAATGATCATCAAATTCTGCCCATGAATTACCTTATATTTTGATCCGAAGTTTGGTAAGTAAATTAAAGTGGAACTCGTTAAGAAGGTAAGTAAATTAAGTTGATTTATTATCATATAAGGAAGTTTGGACGAAGGGGTGGTGGGGAGGAAGGTGAAATGGAAACCTTATATTCTTTTTAAGTAGTAGAGATTTGCCAAGGAATACCTGTAAGGGTATTGTGGACAAAAAAAGTAAATCAACACTATACAAGGTACTATTCACACTTTTTGTACGAATTTATTTATTTTTTGTGTAGAAGTCAACAAGAGCTTTTTTGTCAAATTTTGTTATATAAGTACGAAATCAATTTTGTTAAAAAAAAGCTTTGAAATTTTGTTCACCTTTTTTGTAATTACTATTTTCCCCATATCAACTATATATGCACTCGGGAGTTAATGGGTATTGTCCAATTGGGAGGTACTACCTCCGTCCTGGTTTATTAGTCCCCTTCGTATTTTCTGCCAAATTTTGATCTTAGATTTAACTAAAAAAAATTAATGCATGTAACCAAAAATACTATCATTGAAAACTATGTTTAAATACGAATCCGATGATATAATTTTTGTTGGGATGCAATATAATTTTCATAGTTAAATTTATAGTCAAAATTTGACACAAATAATTAAGGGGACCAATAAACCAGGGCGGGGATAGTAGGTTCCTCCGCGGTGTTACTCTGTCAATGCTGGTGGCAGTGGTAGCTATAGACGGTGGAGTGCTTGTGGAGGCGCCATTGGTATTCCCTTCAGCAGATTGCTAGACGAGGAAGACTATGATGGGTGAAACCCACCAAGCAGCAGCACAGAGTATCAATGTTTAGAGAGAAAGAGTGAGTGGGTAAAGGCCCAGCTATTTACCTTTTTTAGCAGGTGTTACCTGCTAAAAGTATTGCACATCTTTGCTAATAATAAGCCTCCCACCTCACGCTAACTGTCACGCCACATGCCATGTAGGCCAATTTAGCTAGCATGAGGCGATTAGGCTCTCACCCCATGTAAAACATACATAAAATGGAATTTTTCTGGTCTTATAACCTATATTTTTATTTTCTTATACCAAATTTTACGTAGTAAATCAATATAAATGTAACTATTTCTATTCCAAACGTAATTTATTTATGAAGCGATCGTAAGATTACCTCGGATGAAAAATAACTTATTCTGCATACTGGGTGATGAATAGTATT
>NC_057813.1:727525219-727656597 GCF_018294505.1 Triticum aestivum
CCTGGGGCTCAAGGGTGGCACGCTCTGTTGGCATTGGGCAAGTTGCCCCAGCAAGGCTCTTGCCAAGGCCGCGGAGGCCGCCCCGACAAGGGCCTTGCCGGGGGACTCCACCTCACCCTCTTGCTCTTCGTGTCTCTGTCTCTGGGCATTGCTTTGACCATCTTGTGGCCTCGGCCTCCTTCCATTGCCTTGCCAAGTGTGGCCTTGGGCGTGGCTCTGACTGCCCGTGCACAGATAGAGGGGTGCAAAGTAGAACCCCTACTTCTGTACCCCGACAGTGCGTTCAATCCATGGACTCAACATTAGTCATAAAGAACTCATATACTTATTGCCAAAATCTATGTTATTGAAACAAAGTACTACGTGCATGCTTCTAGGGGGATAGATTGGTAGGAAAAGACCATCGCTCGTCCCCGACCGTTACTCATAAGGAAGACAATCAATAAATAAATCATGCTCCAACTTCATCACATAACGGTTCACCATACGTGCATGCTATGGGAATCACAAACTTCAACACAAGTATTCCTCAAATTCACAACTACTCCACTAGCATGACTCTAATATTACCATCCTCATATCTCAAAACAATCATCAAGCATCAAATTTATCATAGTATTCAATGCACTTTCTATGATAGTTTTTATTATACCCAACTTGGATCCCATCATATTAGGACCAATTTTATAACCATAGAAAATACCATGCTGTTCTAAAAGACTCTCAAAATACTATAAGCGAAGCATGAGAGATCAGTAATTTCTACAAAATAAAACCACCGCCGTGCTCTAAAAAGATATAAGTGAAGCATAAGAGCAAAAGACAAACTACTCCAAAAGATATAAGTGAAGATCAATGAGTAGTTGAATAATTATGCAACTATGTGAAGACTCTCTAACATTTAATAATTTCAGATCTTGGTATTTTATTCAAACAGCAAGCAAAACAAAACAAAATGACATGACGCTCCAAGAAAAACACATATCATGTGGTGAATAAAAATATAGCTCCAAGTAAAGTTACCGATGCACGATGACGAAACAGGGGATGCCTTCCGGGGCATCCCCAAGCTTAGGCTCTTGGTTGTCCTTGAATATTACCTTGGGGTGCCTTGGGCATCCCCAAGCTTAGACTCTTTCCACTCCTTATACCATAGTCCATCGAATCTTTACCCAAAACTTGAAAACTTCACAACACAAAACTCAACAGTAAGCTCCGTTAGTATAAGAAAATAAAACCACGATTTAGTTACTGTTGTGAACTCATTCTAAATCCATATTAGTGTAATATCTACTGTATTCCAACTTCTCTATGGTTCATACCCTCCAATACTACGCATAGATTCATCAAAATAAGCAAACAACACATAGAAAACAGAATCTGTCAAAAACAGAACAGTCTGTAGTAATTTGTAACTCTCGAATACATATGTAACTCCAAGACTTCTACCAAATTAGGAAAACCTGAGAAATTTGTGTACCACTCCAGAGCAAAAAGAATCAGATCAAAATCACGTTTCTGTGAATTATCAAAACTAATTTACTGGGCGCAAAAGTTTCTGATTTTCAGCAGGATCAACACAACTATCACTGTAAGCTATCCTAAAGGTCTTACTTGGCAATTTATTGAAACAAAAGCTATAGAACATGATTACTACAGTAGCATAATCATGTGGACACACAAAAACAGTAAGGGTAAATATTGGGTTGTCTCCCAACAAACGCTTTTCTTTAATGCATTTCTAGCTAGGCATGATGATAACAATGATGCTCACACAAAAGATAAGAATTGAAACACAATGGGAGCATCATGAAGCATATGAATAACACATTTAAGTCTAACCCACTTCCTATGCATAGGGATTTTGTGAGCAAACAACTTATGGGAACAAGAATCAACTAGCATAGGAAGGTAAAACAAGCATACCTTCAAGATTTTCAACACATAGAGAGGAAACTTGATATTATTGCAATTCCTACAAGCATATGTTCCTCCCTCATAATAATTTTCAGTATCATCATGAATGAATTCAACAATATAACCAGCACATACATCATTCTTTTCATGATCTACTTGCATAGAACTATCATGTGAAGCATAATCCAATGGAAAATTAAAATCATGATGACAAGTTTCATGGTTATGTTTATTCTTTATGGAATATGTATCATCACAATAATCATCATAAATAGGAGGCATGCTTTTATCATAATAAATTTGCTCATCAAAACTTGGGGGGCAAAAAATATCATCTTCATCAAACATAGCTTCCTCAAGCTTGTGGCTTTGCATATCATTAGCATCATGGATATTCAAGGAATTCATACTAACAATATTGCAATCATGCTCATCATACAAAGATCTAGTACCAAACATTTTAATGCATTCTTCCTCTAGAAATTGATCACAATTATCGGAATCCTTATTTTCACGGAAGACATTAAAAAGATGAGGCATATGAGGCACCCTCAATTCCATTTGTTTTGTAGTTTTCTTTCATAGATTAAACTAGTGATAAAACAAGAAACTAAAAGATTCGATTGCAAGATCTAAAGATATACCTTCAAGCACTAACCTCCCCGGCAACGGCGCCGGAAAAGAGCTTGATGTCTACTACGCAACCTTCTTCTTGTAGATGTTGTTGGGCCTCCAAGTGCAGAGGTTTGTAGGACTGTATCAAATTTCCCTCAAGTGGATGACCTAAGGTTTATCAATCCGTGGGAGGCATAGGATGAAGATGGTCTCTCTCAAACAACCCTGCAACCAAATAACAAAGAGTCTCTTATGTCCCCAACACACCCAATACAATGGTAAATTGTATAGGTGCACTAGTTCGGCGAAGAGATGGTGATACAAGTGCAATATGGATGGTAGATATAGGTTTTTGTAATCTGAAAATATAAAAACAGCAAGGTAACAAGCAATAAAAGTGAGCGTAAACGGTATTGCAATGCTAGGAAACAAGGCCTAGGGTTCATACTTTCACTGGTGCAAGTTCTCTCAACAATAATAACATAACTGGATCATATAACTATCCCTCAACATGCAACAAAGAGTCACTCCAAAGTAACTAATAGCGGAGAACAAACGAAGAGATTATTGTAGGGTACGAAACCATCTCAAAGTTATCCTTTCTAATCGATCTATTCAAGAGTCCGTAGTAAAATAACAAGAAGCTATTATTTCCATTCAATCTATCATAGAGTTCGTACTAGAATAACACCTTAAGACATAAATCAACAAAAACCCTAGTGTCACCTAGATACTCCAATGTCACCTCAAGTATCCGTGGGCATGATTATACGATATGCATCACACAATCTCAGATTCATCTATTCAACCAACACAAAGAACTTCAAACAGTGCCCCAAAGTTTCTACCGAAGAGTCAAGAAGAAAACGTGTGCCAACCCCTATGCATAAGTTCACAAGGTCACTGAACCCGCAAGTTGATCACCAAAACGTACATCAAGTAGATCACGTGAATATCCCATTGTCACCACAGATAAGCACATGCAAGACATACATCAAGTGTTCTCAAATCCTTAAAGACTCAATCCGATAAGATAACTTCAAAGGGAAAACTCAATCCATTACAAGAGAGTAGAGGGGGAGAAACATCATAAGATCCAACTATAATAGAAAAGCTCGCGATACATCAAGCTCGTGCAGAATCAAGAACACGAGAGAGAAAGATCAAACACATAGCTACTGGTACATACCCTCAGCCCTGAGGGTGAACTACTCCCTCCTCGTCATGGAGAGAGCTGGGATGATGAAGATGGGCACCGGTGAGGGATCCCCCCTCCGACAGGGTGCCGGAACAGGGTCCTGATTGGTTTTTGCTGGCTACAGAGGCTTGCGGCGGCGGAACTCCCGATCTATTGTGCTCCCCGATGTTTTTAGGGTATATGGATATATATAGGCGAAAGAAGTCGGTCAGGGGAGCCATGAGGGGCCCACGAGGGTCGGGAGCGCGCCCAGGGGGTATGGCGCGCCTCCCTGCCTCGTGGCCACCTCGAAGCTGCCATGACGTCTACTCCAAGTCTCCTGAATTGCTTCCGTTCCAAAAATAACTCTCCCGAAGGTTTCATTCCATTTGGACTCCGTTTGATATTCCTTTTCTTTGAAACACTGAAATAGGCAAGAAAACAACAATTTGGGTTGGGCCTCCGGTTAATAGGTTAGTCCCAAAAATAATATAAAAGTGTATAGTAATGCCCATAAACATCCAAAACAAGTAATATAATAGCATGGAACAATAAAAAATTATAGATACGTTGGAGACGTATCAAGGAGGAGTCCCCAGTTTTTTTGGGTTTTTAATATTTCTTCTGGATTACTGTTCGTGTGAATGCATAGTGTTGTTTTACTTTTTTTTCTTCCGGTTTATTCAAGTGTATTGTTCTGGTTTTAAATTTGGTTATTGTTTCGGTTTTATGATTCGTGTGGGTTAATGGTTTCGGTTTATTTTGGTGTTGTTGTTTTGTTTACTGGTTTTATTGCTTCCAATTATTTGGGTTGTTGTTTTAGTTTATTTGGGTTATTGTTTCGGTTAGTAGTCCTGAGTTTTTAGGATAATGTTCGGTTTTTTGTTCGAGTATTTGTTAGTAGGTACTGTTTCGGTTTATGGTTCAGGTGGGTAAATGTTTTCATCTTATTCCGGTATTGTTCCGTTTCATTGGTTTTACTGTTCCGGGTCGAGGGAGGAGTCCCATATTTTTGGATATTTTTTTAATATATCTTCTGAATTACTGTTCATGTGGATGTGTAGTGTTGTTTTACTTTTTTTTTAGTTGTTTCGGTTTATTTGGGTGTATTCTTTTGGTTTAAAATTCGGTTACTGTTTTAGTTTTATGATTCATGTGGGTTTATGCTTTCAGTTTATTCAGGTGTTGTTCCGTTTTACTGGTTTTTACTGTTGCGGGTTATTCTGAGTTGTTATTTCGGTTTATTTATGTTATTGTTTCGCTTAGCAGTCCTGAGCTTATTCGGATAATGTTTCGGTTTTTAATCGGGTATTTGTTAGTGCACTTTTAACTGTTGTTGCGTTGTAAAAATGGGGGTCTAGAACTTATTTTTCCCATGGATTACTGTTCATGCAAATATACAATTGTAGCCTACTGTTTTTGTGCCCTGCCAGCCCTATCATCGGAAAGGATCGGAAGACTATTGAAGCGGTTGTGCATCGGTACACCAGTGTTGAGAAATAATGTATAGAAAATTCTAAGTCCTAACTCTCCGTATAAGAACGCGAGGGTGAGGGAGGGGGAGAAAAATGATGTGTAAAAAGTATCTTTTTTTAAGAAAAAATGTGCATATTTTTTCTTTGGTGAAAGATAAAAAAAAGCTAGGTCAAAAAAACCAGACTCTTCGATAAATGATGTTTAAGCGAAGTACTGTTCATCCGAGGCGAATGGTCGTACATGACTACTGTTCAGCCGCGTACAGCTCGTCCTACTGTTCACTGATGTCGGCAGAAAAGGACATTACTTTCTGCTAGTACTGTTCACTTAACACTGTTAATGTCTGGTTACTGCTCGCAAGTATTGTTTACTGATTGCAATATGAACTGCGCTCAGACCACCTAACGCCGAAATCATTAGCGAGTATTTCCTCCGTCCAGAAATACTTTTCATCAAAATAAATAAAAAGGGATGTATCTAGATGTATTTTAGTTTTAGATACATTCATTTTTGTTCATTTTGATGACAAGTATTTTCGGACGGAGGGAGTACTCGTTTTGAAGATTGTTCCAATTCCCGGTTGCGACAAGTGGCGCGCTGCATGTGTGCCACTTGTCGCAACCCGGGAGTTTTTCTTTTTTAAGATCCCTTTATTTAAAATGTTTTATCTCTTAAATCGTGCGTCCAAATTTCAAACCGCTTTTGTTGTTGGACTCCTCGCGTCGAGATCTTCGAAACTAGATCCCATATTGATAGGTTTTGACGAACATTTTTCACGAAAAAACCCGGACAAAAAGACCGAATCGGGAGCACGGGTTTTTTCCTTTCCGAAAGAGGCACGCCCGTGCCTCTGACGAAATCACAACTGTGCCTCTCGCGAAAGCAAAACCGTGACTCTCGCGAAAGAAAAAAAAACAGAAAATGCATTTTTTTTTGTTTGCGAGGAGGCACGGCCGTGACTCTCGCGAAAGCACAACAGTGCCTCTAGCGGAAGCAAAGCCGTGCCTCTCGCTAAAGAAAAACAACAGAAAACGCGATTTTTCCGTTTCCAAGAAGCACGGCCGTGACTCTCGTGAAAGCACAACCGTGCCTCTCGTGAAAGAAAAAAAATGCATTTTTTTCCGTTTCCAAGAAACACGGCCTTGACTCTCGTGAAAGAAAAAAAACAGAAAACATGTTTTTTTTTCGTTTCCGAGGAGGCACGGCCATGACTCTCGCGAAAGCACAACTGTGCCTCTCGCGGAAGCAAAACCTTACCTCTCGCTAAAGAAAAAAAAAGCAGAAAACAAGTTTTTTTTCCGTTTCCAAGAAGCACGGCCATGACTTTTGCGAAAACACAAGCGCGCCTCTCGCGGAAGCAAAACCGTGCCTCTCGCGAAAGAAAAAAAACAGAAAATGCGTTTTTTTTTCGTTTCCTAGAAGCACGGCCGTGACTCTCGAGAAAGCACAACCGTGCCTCTCGCGGAAGCAAAATCATGCCTCTTGCGAAAGGAAAAAAACAAAACACACTTTTTTTTATTTTCAAGAGGCACGGCCGTGCCTCTCGCGAAAGCACAACCGTGCCTCTCGCGAAAACAAGTGACTCTCGCGAAAGAAAAGAAAACAGAAAACGCGTTTTTTGCGCAAAAAAAAAATTTCGAATTTTTTTTGAACGAAAAGGCTAGGGAAGACCGGTGGAAAACCAAAACCGAAAAAACCGTTTAAAAAGCCGAAACGCATGCGGAAAAATAAAAAAAAGAAATCAGGAGGGAGCACCCAGAGCGCTACACATGGCGAATCGCTGAGAGCGCGCCAAGTGGCGCTGATCGTTGCGAGGCTTCCGAAGGAGCGCTTGTTAATTAGAGCAACTCCAACAAGCCGACCCAAATGGATGTGCACTTTGTCCGCTTTTCGTCCGTCTGGGTCGGCCGCGCGGACATGTTTGTCCGCTTTTTCATTTGGGTCAGCCGGTGTGCCAAACGGCAGCCAGACCCATTTTTAGATGTCTGTCCGGCATTTTGTCAAACACATAGTGGGCAGCGCAGCTCGCAGCGGCTGTGCGCGGGGAGACGAGGTCAACGTCTGCAGGAGCACCGGCCGGGCGCGGGCGCGGGCATGGGGCGAGGCCGGCGGTCGAGCTCGAACCCCATGCCGGCAAGACGAAGCAGGATGAGCGGCGCGACATGGCGGCGGGGCGAGGCGGCTGGGCGTGCGGCGAGGCGAGGTGACTGGGCGGGCGGCGAGCACGGCGGCCGGGCATGCGGCGCGGGCGACGAGCACGGCGGCTGGGTACGCGGCGCTCCGCGTCTGGGCGGCTAGGCGTGTGAGCTACAACGGACGGACCAAAGCGGACGGAGCTGCAACTTGGGCGCGAGCGGGGAGGCCGGCAGCTGTAGCAGGCGAGCTGCTCCTTCCGAGCCATGCCGGGCTCCAGCTGCTGCGCGGCAGAGCGAGCGGGGCGAGCGAATGCCACGACGAGCTAGCTAGCTACGCCCGTATGCAGCCACCGGACCGGCTGCACTTGCTCGAGCGGCCCCAGGTCGATGGACGCGGCCAGCGCGACGCACCGGCACGCCCTGGTCGGCGCCACCCGCGCCTCCAGCCTCCTCGCCATGGCGAGCAGCCCGTCGAGCTCCGTCGCCAGCGTCGCCGTCGCGCCCTTCATCCCGGCCCTCCGTTCAGTTTCAGCAAACACTAAAAAAATGTTATGCAAGTGGATGGCAGGTGGGCCACACGGCACCGGGAGAGGACAGAGGCGGACGAGAGGGAGGCAGAAAACGTCTGTTTTGTGTCCGCCTCGGACCAAATGTGGCTCAAATTTGGGCCGCAAATGGGTCCGCGCGGACAGAAAGCGGATGCCTTTTGAAAATGGATCTCTACGTTGGGAAGTCGTTTTTGTCCACGCGGACCCAAACGAACATGGACGGACGAAATGGGGTCCCATTGGAGTTGCTCTTGGTTGCTCTCAACAAACGCGTTCGGTTTCCACCATCGGAACACCAACCGGATGATTTGGATAAAAAGAGATGTATCTTGAACTAAAATACGTTTAGATAGATCCTTTTTTATCTATTTTGATGACAAGTATTCGGGATCGGAGGGAATATTGTTTACTGATTGCAAAATGAAGGGCCTCTTTGATTCACAGGATTGCAAAAACACTGGAATAGAAAGAATACAGGAAATCTATAGGGTTGCAGTTGTAAAACAGAGGATTGAAAAACAGTGAAAGTATAGGAATATGAAACAAATGGAACGTTTGAAATGCAGGAATTGAAATCAAAGGAATGCATTATTTAGTAGAGAAACCATGCGCTGGTATGCAACTTTGTCCCTCTTGCCTCGGTCTTTGTGTAAAAAAGAGGTCTGACTCAATGTTTCACTTCATGTGAAATCACAGGAAACCAACAGTGTTTCTCTGGATTGCAACAGTATTCCTCCATACTTGTTCCTGCAAATCAAACATCGCTACAGTAGCAAATCCTATGGAATGAGAATTCCTGTGTTTTTCCTATGAAAAATCCTTCAAATCAAAGGAGGCCGAAGTGTGCGCTGAGACCTCCAAACGCCTTGGGTTCCCACCATCGGAACACCGCGCTGAAGGGAACAACCGGATGATTGGCAGGGCCGGCCGAAAAGAAAACAAAAAAGTTTGCTCCGCCCTTTCTCTTTCCTGGCCCACCACGCTTTCGGGAGCTTTCCCGGAATCCCGCCCCCTCGAGAGAAGCTAACTGACCCCGTCTTCGCCCACGCGCACCGACGGGACGGGTAGAGACATATGTGCTCTCGCATCGGCGGCCGGAGAGCGCATGGGAGGCAAGCGCGGTATGTTCCCAAGCCCGAACTCCGATTCGGTCCTGTCACCGCAAATGCAATTGTGCCGTATGCACCTACCTTGCGATAGGCTGGTACGTCCCTTCTTCACGCCGATACGTGCATCGGGCTCGGGCTCGGCCTCGGGCACGGCTCGCCCCCGACCATGCTTCCGCCAGGCGATGCGGGCATGGTTAGAATACACAGCATCTCTCAGACACCTCTTCCTTCACTCCCCCGCGGCTCGGGCGCCTAAAGAAAAAGAGAAAGATCGCCGGCCAGCGACATGCCGGCTACGGGGAGCGAGCAACAGATCCCGACGCCCCAACTGCAGGATCCTGGAGACGATCGCAACCTGGTCAGCATTCTCCGGCGCAGGGTCGCCGCCCGAGAGCCATTCGCGGCCGACAGCTTCATCCAGGAGGCGGACGTCTACTTGGCTGCCCCCGCGGAGCTCGTCCGCGACCATGCTCCGGGCATGGACCTCGGCGAGGGGAAAGAGACGGCGTGGTACTTCTTCAGCCCCGCCAATTACCACGAGACCCCGGGTGCACGGAGACGAAAGCGCAAGGTCGGCGGCGCTGACGCCGGTGAGACGTGCTGCTGGCACCCGGAGGCGGGAAAGGTGCCCATTCTAGGCCCGGGTAAGAAGCCCGTTGGGGCGTACAAGCGCAAGCTCTCCTATGTGCTCAAGGTCAAGAACCCGCCTGGTTCCGCAAAGCCGTATCGAAACAAAAGCCTTGGTTGGATCATGGTCGAGATTGGGCTTGAGCAGCAGCAGGCCGACCAGCAGCTAGTGCTCTGCAAGCTGTACAAGTCTCGCAGTCGCAGGGATGCTGAAATTTCTATTTCCACCGGAGCCTGCCGCGTGGACGCCTACGACGAGAAGCCATGTCCCGCGCCGCCGCCACCTGCTGCTGCTGCTCCGTCGTGTGATAGCCAGGTAACGGAACGTAAGACGACGACATCAGGCTACAATATTCACTCGCCGAGAGTCGCCCAGAAGCCTCCACTCTCCATCCCCCTCGCCTTCAAGCATGGCACTCGGTCTAGGCCGATGGGAGGGAGCAGGAGTGGTGTGGCAATTGAGAAGAAGGCGTCGCCGGCGGTGGCGGTGACCGTCGTGATGAAATTCGGTGGGTCATTGACGCAGTCGGCCCATCGGATGAAGGAGATGGCCAAGCTCGTCCGCAGCTTCCCGGACGGAGGCGGCGAGTCTCCGGTGGTTGTTCTGTCCGCCATGGGGAACACCACCACCAACCTTCTCCTGGTAGTCCTCTGATTACCTTGAAGAAGAGTTTCGACTCTGTTAGCTCGATCGACCAATTACATGCTAAATGCGTAGGCCGCTGGGAAAGCGCTGAGCTGCCGGCCCCAAGAGGCGAGCGAAATCCACGAGCTCGCCATCACAAAGGAGCTGCATTTCAGGTGTGTGTCATGCTTAATTGTTCCTCTGCTTTTCTTTTCTGGAGTGTACGTGCATGCGGCCCTGATTGAACTGATATGCACTGGTTCCTCTGCTCTGCTTTGCTTTGCTCTGCTCAGGATGGTTGATGATCTTGGACTGCATAGGTCGATTGCTTCAGGTATGTTACTGTTAATTGTTTTCCGGCCGTCTGTTGCTTGTTCTGCAAAATTCAGTGCATCATCCCACAATTCTTATTGTCTCACTTTCATTAATAGGTGACTTTATAGAGTAGTACTTGTTTTGTTTAACCATTAAATAAAACTTGCTAATCCTATATAACTAAAAAGAAATCTAAAATATCTCTCTCAACACACCAATCATGTCACCTGAACATGCAACCATTCATAGTAAAGAGTCCCACATCAACCGCCAGTGGCGTAGTCAGGCCCCGGGCTACCAGGGCCATGTCCCGATATTGTTTTGTTCGTTGACTATAGCCGCAGTAGCGCACTGTAACTACAGTATTTAATGTGCTTACACGACAAGAGCCATGTGTGGGTTAGGCTACTTATATTCAATAGATATTTTACAATCAAATACAACAAATCATATGTATTTTCATCTTTGATTCTCATATTATTAATTAATCTAAATATTCATTTTTTCGTACAATTGATATATAGAGTTACTAATTCTGGTATCAACTAGTTACACTTGTTGGAGGCGGCGGAGTTACGTTGTGGGCCAACCACAAACCTCTTTTTACCGGTTCCGGTATCTACCGGTGAATTCCAAACCAATAGAACCCTGCCACCTCTAAAGTTGTGGGATCACATGGGTATACAAGCCAAGTATTCTTATGTTTGCCTGGCTCGTATTTCTCAGGGCCAGGGCCCACTACGTGCAATCCTGGGTGACTGCAATGGGTGTTCTCCTTTTTTTTACCCCATACCAAAGCAGCTAATTTAATAATCAGACTAGATTAGAAAATCTAATTAGGTTAATATTAATCCCTGATTTTTAATTTGATTTCACTTGGAGAAATATATATATATATATATATATATATATATATATATATATATATATATATACTAATTTTAATTCTTTCACAAAACAAATCTCACTCATTTCAAAATACTAATTTCACTCATTTCAAAACTGATTTCAATAATTTCAAAAACTGATTTCAATAATTTCAAAAACTGATGTCAATAATTTCAAGAACTCATTTTCACAGTTTCACAAATTGAAATTACAAGGTTCACACATTGAAACAAATTTCGGTTATTCCAAATCCAATTTCATATTTCACAATGATTGAAACTAATAATTTTAAACTGTCTAAGAACTGATTTCAATTCTTCAAAAAGAAGATTTCACTCATTGTGAAAACCTATTTCACGGTCATATTGTACAAAAGACTAAAACTTA
Organism: Triticum aestivum; assembly: GCF_018294505.1. Taxonomy (NCBI): domain Eukaryota; kingdom Viridiplantae; phylum Streptophyta; class Magnoliopsida; order Poales; family Poaceae; genus Triticum; species Triticum aestivum. The sequence continues at coordinate 727,537,039 of NC_057813.1, forward strand.
CTATTTTAAAAGATGGCATAAATATTTTTAATTTTTTATAATGTCATTTCTGTTATTCCAATTCCATTTTCATATTTCACAATGATTGAAGCTGATTATTTCAACTGTCAAAGAAGTGATTTCAATTCTTCATAAAGAAGATTTCAATCATTTCAAAAACATATCATATTTTACAAAATACTGAAACTTAGTTTTTTCAAAAGAGTGGCATAAATCATTTTTTTTACGACAATATCATTTCACTTATTCCAAATCGAAATTCATATTTCACAATGAGTGAACTAATTAAAGAACTGATTACAATTTTTCAAAAATAAGATTTCAATCCTTTCTAAAACACATTTCACTATCATATTTTACAAAAGACTGAAACTTAGTATTACGAAAATAAGATTTCAAACCTTTCAAGAACAACTTTTTTTTACAATGTCATTTCAGTTAGCCCAATTTTCAAACCACGACGCCTCTGTCCCTGTTTCACAAAATTCACATACCAGAAATTAAATCTCACATACATTCTGAAACTAGCTAGTTTCACATGTTTTGCATATTTGTACGCACCAGTTTCACAAATTGATAATATATTCCACTATTCCACAAATTTGTGAATGATTTCACAAAGTTCAGAGCTGTTTCATATCCATTTCACAAAGTTCATATACCAGAAAATAAATTTCTAATAAATAACAGTACCCCAAAAATTTCACAACATTTTTACATTGTAGTCGAATATATATTCAGTACAATATTGTTTCACAACAATCTGAAGTAAACCAACCAAACTTTGCTTGAGAACCACAAAGAACAAAGATAAAAAACAATCCAAAACAAGAACAGATCCATATCCTGCTCACCGTATGGACTTGCTGCCTTCTCCTTGCGCATTGGAGCTTCTCATCCATGGGAAGCCCGCACATCCTCAATGCCTAGTACGTTGCAGCATGGGTGCGAGGAGGTTTAAGACGCGGAGCTGCGACAGATCTCATGTACCGGTGATGGTGGTTCGGGCGAGGGGTAGGGTTGGTGAAGATGCCCTCGTGCCATCCTGGCCATGACCGACGAGTTCATCGGAGAAGATAAGCCAGACCGGCGCCGGTGTGCGAGGCGAAGGCAGCAAGCAGGTGGGAGCCCGATTGGATCTTGAGGAGATGGGGAAGAGAGAGAGAGAGAGAGAGAGAGAGAGAGAGAGAGAGAGAGAGAGAGAGAGAGAGAGCACGCTTGGGAGGCAATAAATATCGTGGGTGGGGGCCACATCATTTCCTGCGTATAGCCTTCGTATGTCGGGAAACTGGAAATCACTCACCATTCTCGACGCACGCTACGGAGGGTGGATTCCCCATCGGTACATACCGGTTCTGGTAAAATTGCTTATTCGGAGGGCCAACACGTTCATAGTCCGCCTAGCTTTGGAGCATGTAATGAGATGATCATCATAGGGTGATCCTTTCGTCAATTGATGCTCCTATTACACTGATGAGAACCCACTATGTAGCATCTACATTGATAACTCAAACAGTGTATACGTCATTGGTACGATTCTTTGTAAGAACTACCTATAGTAACGAACATGCTCTCTAACCCATGGGCCATGAAACACAAAGCAGTGGCTATTTCTTCCAGCTTGCCCCGTCTAGCCCGCCTATACTTCTGGTGCAAGCTCTGCCACTCCTTCTTGGGGCAATTAGACACTTCACTTTCTTTATCTTTAGTGCATCTATGCTTTCTAGCACTACCATGTCCTATCTCACTCATATCATCTATTAATTATACTTCTTGAGGGGCTGATTCAGCATTTTGCTTTCTTCATCTGCAATAAATCTATGCTTTCTAGCACTAATACATCATTTCACACTGTTAAACTAAGCATGTTCATTGGATGAGCTGGAAAACGTTTTTATGGCTATTGTTGTGATGAAAGAGCTGACTTCTAAGACACGAGATTACCTTGTTTCCTTCGGTGAACACATGTCCACAAGAATACTTTCTGCATATCTAAATAAACTTGGGGAAGGGGCACGACAGGTACATACTTCTAGCAATTGCAACTCACAAGTTGTTTGGCTAAACCTTATTTTTGGCATTTGTTTTTATGTATTTTACAGATTCATTTTTCTGTTCTTCCTTTTCCTATTGTCTCAAATTAAAGCATGGACCTATGAAAGATATCCAATTAGATCGAAGATTTCCAGAAAGTTTAGCATTAGCTTTAGTTATAGCTCATGTTGTACATCTGTAACTTTTTCCAAACCAAAAATATAAATACATGCAGCACACTAGTATTGTTTCCCGCCAAAAAAATAAATGGAAATGTGAACTTACATTTTTGGAATTTATGGGAATAGTATTTTATTTTCCCGAGACTCTAGGAATAAGGTTGACAATTTGGAGTTTTGCTTCGTATCCCAAACAAAGTAATTTATTTTCTTACCATTAGAATGGAATTGTGAACTCATAATTTATATTTAGTCAAATCAGCAAGTGGAACCTGGGAGGGAAATGGTGAAAATGCATATACAATTTCAGGAATGGGAATCGATTGCCGTTGATACTTGTGGAAGGGGTGGTAGCGACTTGACTATGACTACCATTGGCAGAGATAGGAGATCAAGAGAAATCCAGGTATGTTCTCTAATTTTGTATAAATTATCTCCTGAAAGCACGGTTGCTCTTGAAAACTCCCTTAGGGTCTAAGCTGCCTAACCAAACAAAAGTTAAAATGCTACGGATGATTCATCCAGAAGCTTTATATTGTTCAGGATCAAATTGTTTCTGCAGTTGAGAAGTTGTTCGTATGTTCAACCAAGGAAGTTTGAAATTTACAAATAATGGGTTATGTGGTGTCTCTGTGCTCCTTTGTATATTTGAAATATGTTCCATGCTAGTATCACTAGCTTTCCTTAATATGTACTAGGTTTGGAAGGATGTAGACGGTGTGTTGACGTGTGATCCCAATGTTTGTGCAAATGCGATACCACTGCCCTACTTGACTTTTGATGAGGCAGCTGAACTTGGGTTGTTTGATGGACAGGTATTCTCCTTGGCTTTTGTAATTTCTGTTTATTTTGGGGATCAGATGTTGGCTAGGTAGTGAACGTTATGGCATATATAACTTCTTTTGATATATGTGTTGCTGGAGTTACTATTGTGATTCTTCCTTGCTGGTTTAGTAAAGCTGGGGTGATCTTCTATTATTGAACTTAGTCACTTTTGCATCCCCAGTCAATGCAACTAGCTATGGAAGGTGGCGTACCAGTTATAGTTAAGAACTTGTGCAACCTTCAAGCACCTGGCACCATGATTACTAAAACAAGAGATATGAGCAAGGTTTGTTGTATGAATATATCACTATATTATGGTTAATTCTTCCATGTGTAGTAATTACTGATTGCTAACCCTCGACTGTTATTTTTCAGAGTATATTAACCAGCATTATGTTGAAACCAAATGTTACCATGATGGAGATAGAGAATACAAGTATGCTCGGCCAGTATGCTTTTGTAGCAAAGGTACATAGCAACAGACTTGTGGACGAGAACGTCATTTTGGTGACCGGGCTCACTGGAGCTCGAAAATTTTGAAAAATTCAAACCTTCCAGTTTCAAAAAAAATCTGGAGAAATTGTGCAAGTAAACAAGGATGTTATGTGTATGTTTGTAAATTTTTAGGATGAAATACCTTGAGATGCGATCTGTACAAACAAGACAAATTCTTAGCCTGGGAGGATGAATAATATCATGTGTTAAAAAGCCCCAGATTTGTTTTTTGTGCACAACCCTCATTTCAATGTATTTTGCCCTAAAAAATTTACACACGTGTGTGTTATGCTTTCATGTATATCTGTATTTTTTCAGAATTTTTTTGAAACGTAAAAAATGTGAATTTTGATAAAAAAAATTGAAATTTGAATTTGGAGGCCTCCATGGAGGCCGAACTCCAAAAACAATTTTCGCAGACTTGTATCTCCTATTTATTTTGTTGTTGAGTTATATAACTGTTGGTTGTCTGATCATGTTCTTCATGCAGGCCTTCTCAATGTTTGAAGATTTGGGCATCTCTGTCGATTGTGTAGCCATTAGTGAAGGCACGATGTCGTTTGCACTAGTTCCATCAAAACTGTTAAAAGGAGAATTGATTCAGCTGGTAAACATCTAGATTCTACAACATTTTATATTCAGGGTGTGCCAGAATTACAACCAATACATTTTTTTTATCTGTATATATTCTACTAGAATAAATTGCAAAAAACCGCCACATTTGTGGACCCTAAATAAAATAACCACCATGTTTTTTTTTTTTGCAAAACCCCACCGGTATTGTACTGACAGTTTGCCAAAAACAATGATGACATGATAAGTAGCATTTGATGTGGAATCTAACGGATGGGTCCCACCTGTAGGTGATGACATGGCTAAAAAATTGACGCCGTTTTCCCCTGCTCCTATCTCTCCATCATTTTCTCTCTGGCATTTCATCCAGCGGCTCCTCTGCAGCGACCGGCTCCAGCGCCGCTCTCCTCCTTCCTTCCCCCACTCCCTCAGCTCCTCCTGCCTCGCGCCTAACGCACGCCATGGCCTCCGGCGGAGACCTCCCTGCCAGAAGCCGCCCCGTTGTTTCGCGTCACCGCTCATCCAGCCGTCGCGCGCGCCGGCCGCACCACCTGTGCGCCACATCCTCCATGTCACGACTTGCTCCGGCCAGCGCCATGGCCGTCCTCCACCAGCCGCCTCTGCCCAAGCCCGCAGGCAGCCGCAACCTCGATCCCCGTAGGCAGCCGTCGCAAGGCGGCGTTAGTGGGGGGCAAGGGCCATGAACGGCCGGCGCAACCGGTGCAGGAGCATGGCCATCCCGACGCCGTCCGAGCTCGTCGGAGTCGGGGAATGAAGGCTCCTCCGGTTGGTCCGTTGTACAGGCTATACACCTTCACGTAGCACGGCTCATCAAGCTCTCATGCCCCTTTCTCATCAAGCCGAAGCACGGCAACCTCCCACCGGAGGCACGCCCATGAGAAGCCGCCGCCACCCAGCGTCGTGGCGAGCGCTGCTGGACCCGGCCGTCTATGCTTTCTGGGGCGTGTGCAGCACCGTCTCATCGCTGGCCTTCCCGACACCGTCCGAGCTCGTCCTTCGCCGGTGCGCACGCAACACCATCCTAGATCGCTGTTCGCCGGTGCACGGGTGCTCCTGGAGGTGGCCAGGTCACCGAACGTGCGGATGTGTGTGTCTGCCACCGTTCGCCGGCGATTGCAACAACCAGGTAGCACCATTGGTGTGCGCCTGCTAGCTGTTCTACAAAATGCCAAACACCACTTAGGGAGGAAGAAGAGGGGTTGACCGGTCCGTTTTCCTTGTGCCATGTCATCACTTACAGCGGGACCCACCAGTCAGGTTTCGCCTCAAACGCTGTTTATCGACCGATCAATGTTTTTGACAAACTGTTAGTACAATACCGGTGGGTTTTTGCAAAAAAAAAACATGGTGTTTTTTGCAATTTACTCTACTATTATGATAACTTTTGTAATAACAAAACTCTGTTTGTTCTGGTGATGTGGTAGGAGGTTGATAATGTAGTTGGAGAGTTTCAAAAGATTGCAGCTGTTGGTCTACTACAAGGCAGATCAGTTCTCTCTCTGGTAGGGAACACACAGATGTCGCAACTCATTCTTGAAAAGGTAAGAGTCACATATACGCTTAGCAACTGAAACTATGTGTGGTATATTAAAAAAAAATAGAAACTCATCTTGTCCTGATACTCATAAAGATCACTTGTAATTCTGTATTGTTGTCACTGTATAAGCTGGCAATGTTGATCTTATTTATCTCATTCGTCACTGTTGCTACATGCCAGGCATTAAATGTTCTAGGCAGCATTGAAGTTAAGTTCTATACAATCTCGCCAGTGTTGTCCAAGGTACTATTTTCCGTTCAGAAAACTGAACACGAATCGAGCAAATGGGGAATTGAATTTTTGTGCTTGTGCAACGGAGTTACAATGCTAATTCTTTGTAAACAGGTGATGAAACTTTCCTTGGTGGTCGATGAGAGCGAGGCAAAACATTGCGTGCAAGCCCTCCATTCAGCATTCTTTGAGAGCGAGTACCCAATTCCAGTCAACTCATCCACGACAGCAGCTAGCTCCAGCGTCGACAAAAAGGAGGATGACAACCACCCAGAAGTTCCACCTCCACTCGATGCGTGTCAGGGAAGGAAGAACATTGACCGCAACAGTGTTGTGGAGGACACTGAGCTCATGACTTTCCCTGACAATTATCCGATGCCCGTCGGAGGCGACAATGTCGGGAACCCGACAGAGTTCTACTACAGCAGCGGATATCCAGCCGGGTGGGATGCCGGAGTACCTGGAGTTCAGTCCCAGCAGCAGGTACTCGCTAAGGAGGTGGGGGGTGGCACTGAACCTCTCAATGTTCTGGACGAGACCAAGCGCATTCACCAGACAATGATGGACATGAAGGACATCGAGCACATGATGGTCTTTGACGGCGAGGATGCGGTGCATGTCAATGGCAAGGATCCGGCGTCCGGGTACTTGGGAGTCGACAACAGTGGATATTCAGCTGGGTTGGATGGCGGAGAACATCAAGTTGAGGATTTGATCCACAAACCAATGTTTGTCGGAGTCGAGGACGGCGGATGTTCGACTAGGTTGGATGGAGGAGAACTTCAAGTTGAGGACTACATGATCGACATCCCGACGCTCGTCGGAGTCAACGACGGCGGATGTTCGGCTGGGTTGGATGGCCGAGAACTTCAAGTTGAGGACTATGTGATCGAAACCCCGATGCTCGTCGGAGTCAATGACGGCGGATGTTCGGCTGGGTTGGATGGCAGAGAACTTGAAGTTGAGGACTACCTGATCGACATCCCAACGTTTGTCGGCGTCGACCACGGCAGATGTTTGGCTGGGTTGGATGGCGGAATCTGTCAAGTTGATGACTACCTGATCGACATCCCGATGACCGTCGGAGTTGACGCTGGCGGGGATGGGTACTTTGACGGTGGACTTGAAGTTGAAGCCGTGCAGCACGAACTCACTGGCGCAGCGAAGAGCGGTAGTAGACATCGTATCAACTGAAGCACATCTTAAGAAATGGGTCGCTAGTGCTTGAGCTTTCATTCTAGACTAGAGGTGGGCCGTTTGTGCGCCTCCTGCTCCATAAAGCAAATGGCACTCGCAGTCAAGGTTTTGAATTTCGAAAACAAATCAATTTCGGACCTCATCAAAATATGCGAAATTTCACATATTTCGGAAATTATTTTGCATATTGAGATTTGAAATTTCACTTAGTTTTAATGAAATTTAACCTAATTGAAATTTCTTTTGAAATTAGTTTGAATCTGGATCGGAATTTCGGGGTTAAAAATATTTCGTAACCCACTGAAATATGCGAAATTTCGGAAATTTCATTGAAATTTCGTTGAAATTTGAAACCCTGCTCGCAGTCATAGAACTTGTGCATTGGGCGCACTTTATTCACACTACCCGCAAATCGGAAAAAACGGTCACAGAACTTGCGTTTTGGGTGCACATTGGTCAAAATTGACGAACTCCGTTAGCTTTTTTATAACAAAGCCGCTAAACTTTTTTATACGGGTTTTTCTTCCAAAAAGAATAGCACCACCAACGCCCACAAGGTATTCGGAGAAATGATAGAAGCCCCACCTAGATTTTTTTTTATTTTGCAAAAGACCCTCAGTTCCATTGATCATCGCAGTCCCTGGAAAGATAGAAATTACAAACAAGTCCTAGGGAAACCAGCCATCTTCTTCCAGCCGAGCGTGCTGATGGCACGCCGCTGCTGCCCCTCCGACGCCGGAGCCGGGTTGACCTTGTTAGTTCACGCGGCCGGGAAGTCATCCAAGCAAAGGTCCAGATAGACCAGCGCCCAGAGGAAGAGATGGCCGTCGATGCCGATGTAGATGACGAGGAACAAGGGGCCCCTGCACCAGCTGAGACAGCACAGAACCACCACCACCTGTACAGGCAGCAAGCGCACCCGCCGCCGAACGCCGGGCCACCGCTGCGCCATCCCCACTGACTCCACCACAAAATCGGGGGAAACCTTGCAGCGGCGGAGATGGAATGGGGGAACAAAATCTCCAAAGCGTAGCCACCGACTCCACCACAACGACCACGCCTGGAGCAGGAGTGCTCGACGGATCAGCCGATCCACGAGCACACACCGCCGGCAGTTCTTCGGCTCTACCTTAACCCTCAAGAGGAATCGCCGAGATGGGGAAAGAACACCAGCACCGTTATTCCATCGCAGCGCCGCCTCGACCACCCCGACGCCGCCACCGGAAACCGCTATCCTACTATTCACATACCGGAGCCACGAATCCAGGGTTCCCCCGCTCTCCCGTCGCCGGAGCGGCCGGCGGAGAGGGAGAAAACCCCAGATCGGACCGGCGGAGAAACGAGGAACGCAAGACGCCTCCCTTTCTCCTCTCTGGATCACTGTAGATAGGAAGGGAAAAGTCACGCATCTCCACCTAGTTGTTGATGCGCTCGGTGTTCTGCTACACCGGCGCCGTGCAACCATAGGTCTGCCGTGCGGTTCTGGCTTTGTCGTTGAGCTTGTGCACCAATGCCGGGCACAAAGCATGTACGCACAGGCTAGAGCAGGCACACACCATGAAGCAAGCAGCATACACCGAAGCACACCGCATCACACATCACATCATGCACCCACGCACGCACCGCATGTACGCACAGGCTAGAGCAGGCACACACCATGAAGCAAGCAGCATACACCGAAGCACACCGCATCACACATCACATCATGCACCCACGCACGCACCACATATCACGCGCACACACCGGACCGGAGCACGCACCCAACACACAGTAACTTACACGGAGACTCCCGGATGCAATCCGGAGCAAAAGGAAGGAAAAACAAACAGACCATTAGAGTTCATACAAGACTTAGTTAATGATACGTCTTCAACGTATCTACATTTTTTAATTGTTCCATACTATTATATTACCCCTTTTGGATGTTTATGGGCTTTATTTTACACATTTATATAATTTTTGGGACTAACCTACTAACCGAAGGCCCAGCCGTATTGCTGTCTTTTTTTTGCCTATTTCAGTATTTCGAAGAAAAGTAATATCAAACGGAGTCCAAACTGAATGAAACCTTCGGGAGCGTGATTTTTGGAATGAACGTGATTCGGAGAACTTGAAGTGCAAGTCAAGAAGCGAGCGAGGCAGCCAGGAGATAGCAGGGTGCGCCCACCCCTATAGGGCGCGCCCCCTGTCTCCTAGGCCCCACGAGCGGCCACCGACGTACTTCTTCCTCCTATATATACCTACGTACCCCGAAAACATCCAGCGAGCCAATGAAAAACAATTTTCACCGCCGTAACCTTCTGTATCCGCGAGATCCCATCTTGGAGCCATCGCCGGCCGGCGCTCCACCGGAGGGGGAATCGACCACGGAGGGCTTCTACATCAACACCATAGCCCCTCCGATGAGTTGTGAGTAGTTTACCACAGACCTTCGGGTCCATAGTTATTAGCTAGATGACGTTTTCTCTCTTTTTGGACCTCAATACAATGTTCCCCCCTCTCTTGTGGAGATCTATTCGATGTAAACTCTTTTTGTAGTGTGTTTGTTGAGATCCGATGAATTGTGGGTTTATGATCAAGTTTATCTATGAGAAATATTTGAATCTTCTCTGAATTCTTTTATGTATGATTGAGTTATCTTTGCAAGTCTCTTCAAATTATCAGTTTGGTTTGGCCTACTAGATTGATCTTTCTTGCCATGGGAGAAGTGTTTACCTTTGAGTTCAATCTTGTGGTGTCCTTACCCAGTGACAGAAAGGGTTGCAAGGCACGTATTGTATTGTTGCCATCGAGGATAAAAAGATGGGGTTTATATCATATTGCTTGAGTTTATCCCTCTACATCATGTCATCTTTCTTAATGCGTCACTCTGTTCTTATGAACTTAATACTTTAGATGCATGCTGGATAGCGGTCGATGTGTGGAGTAATAGTAGTAGATGCAGGCAGGAGTCGGTCTACTTGTCGCGGACGTGATACCTATATACATGATCATGCCTAGATAATCTCATAATTATTCGCTTTTCTATCAATTGCTCGACAATAATTTGTTCACCCACCATAATATTTATGCTATCTTGAGAGAAGCCACTAGTGAAACCTATGGCCCCCGGGTCTATCTTTTATCATATAAGCTTTCAATCTACTTTTATTTGCATCTTTACTTTCTGCATCTATATTATAAAATACCAAAAATATATTTATCTTATCATACTATCTATGTCAGATCTCACTTTCGCAATGCCCGTGAAGGGATTGACAACCCCTTTATTACGTTGGTTGCGAGTTCTTTGTTTGTTTGTGTAGGCGCGTGGGACTTCTGAGGAGCCTCCTACTGGATTGATACATTGGTTCTCAAAAACTGAGGGAAATACTTACGCTACTATTGCTGCATCACTCTTTCCTCTTCAAGGAAAACCAACGCAAGCTCAAGACGTAGCAGCTAACACATGAGAAGGAACATTCAATTGCCGACGAACGTGCTCGTAGACAACCGAGTCGAATACAACATCGACATGCTTGATGTCCGCCACCACAGCCCCAACAGAAGAACTTCTCGGGCAAGAAAATTAAGGCGCTGAATCAACGAGAGGCAATCTGAAGCGAACACCACCGAACAGTACTGAATATCCCTCGCCAGATAGACAGCTCGGCGAAGCGCAAGTGCTTCAGCTAATTCGGGGTCCAGAGATTTCTTGCAGGTTATTTTCCGGGCCACTTCACTGATCCGTATGTGGTCGCTACTCACTCCGACGGATGCCAGGGAGCGTATGGTTATTGGGTCTATCCGGTGGGAGATGGTAGCACGGGTTATCTTCAACCGATTTGGATGGCGGTCATGTAATAGGATAGGTGTTTAGTTTCCTATCTTCTTTTTCAGTTTTGCTAGAACTCATCTATATGAGATATAATTTGGTCTCATTCACCTTTTATAGCCATTGGATGTGATACTATAAGATGCGTGTGTACTGACATGGGTTGTACCTGTTTTTGTTTTCAAAGTGAATGAGACCAAATTATATCTCATCTAAATGAGTTCTAGGTACTCCCCTTCTTTTTTGCCTGCCGGTTGTGGTTATCCTGTTCTTTTTGTCTTTGCTCTATGTGAGCTTTTCTTTCCTTTTGAGACAAGAAGACATTCTTGAACCTTTTGCTTATTAATAATATGGCCGTATGCATCGTTCTGATGCAGAGGCTGGGGATAATCTCCTTTTTGAAAAAAATCAGGATCTAGAGCACCATGCAGCGGTTCAGTACAGGCAGAAATGCACTGGCCATTGCTATCCACAGCTACCACGCCCACACCCGACATGTCAAGCTCAATAGAGACTGCAGCATCAGACATGAAGAGGACAATACCTGGCAATGGAGGAGACAGGGAAGAGCATGAAGCAGACGTCTCACACATGTGACCTGGACTTTGCTTGTACAAATGTTGCAGGATCATTTCAACATAGACTTTGATCTTCAAGGCGGTCCGGCTAGGATGATGATTTTCATCAGTATTTCTTGTCGAATTCCTCGATTCCCAGATGTGCCAAACCAAGACAGCCAATACCGTTGCCTGAACATCCGTCGCCCGCGCAAGGAAATCAAATAATCATTGCTTGGGAGATAAGAATTCAGAGCGGTGAAGTCTGACATAAAATGAACACTTCACCTCCCTCGAAACATCAGCTGCAAAGGGGCAACAAAGGAGGGCATGCTCGATAGATTCAGATCTTCCACAGAAGATGCAAAGGTCTGAAGTCGGCACATGACGACGTCGAAGTTGGATCGCTGACGGAAGACAGTCATGAGCCAAGCGCCATAGAACCACCTTCATTTTCTCAAGGGCTTTGATAGCCCAAATGGCCTTCCACTGTTTCTCTTGAGCAGAAGTGTTTGACATCTGTCCCCTGCCATTCCTGCTCTGAGCCACCATGAACCGATTTGATCTCACCAAATTTTATGCAGATTTCACAGAGAACTCTCCCAGCTTGGTGAACGGCCATCTCGGGAAATCCTCCCCGCCATGGTGGTTGATGGGTAGGCGCAGAATTTCTACAGCAATAGCATTGTGGAAGAAGGCTCGTACCGTTTCTTCATTCCATGTACCACTTTCCCCATCAATAAGGCAGTGAACCGTTGCATTGTCAGGAATAGGTAGCAGCGGCTGAAGTAGATGGGGTGGCAACGAAGGGATCCAATGATCAGAACTAATGCGAATCTAGCGGGCCTCGCCAATACCCCAAGTGATGCCATGTTTCAGCAGGACATGGCCGAAGAGAATACTTCGCCACGTAAAGGAAGCAGCGCGCGGAGCTTGAGCATGCCAAAAATCTCCATCAGGAAAATACCGGCCCTTAAGCACCCGCGCGCAAAGGGAGTCCGCGGAAGTAAGAAGCCGCCACACTTGCCTCCCCAGCATGGTCTGATTAAAGAGAGCCATGTCATGGAAGCCCATGCCCCCAGGAGACTTGGGAGTCGTGAGCCACTCCCACGAACGCCAATGTAACTTTTTCTTTCCATCTTCTCTACCCCACCAATGATCAGCAACAATCTGATGGAATTTCTCACACATAGAGAGTGGAAGCTGAAAACAACTCATCACATATGTCGGGTGGCTTGGATGATCTACTTGAGCAATGTTTCTTTGGCAGTACGGGATATGGGACAATCAGACCAGCCGTGCACACGCTGCCATGCCCTATCAGCCAAGAACTTGAATTTTGCAATCGGATACCGGCCAACCTCCATGGGCATGCCAAGATACTTAGATTGAAGGACCTCAGAATGAATACCGAAATGGGATTTGACCCGTTGTTTGACAGCCTCAGGATAGTGCCTGCCGAAGAAAAGTGAAGATTTTTCCTTGTTGATCAACTGTCCTGAGCCTTGACAGAAGACAGTCAAAGTAGAATCTAGAGCAGCCACACTACTAGGATCACTTCTCGCAAAGAAGATGTTGTGATATGCGAAGAGAAGATGTGAGATAGGTGGGCCAAGGCGGCCGTTACAAATCCCATGTAGCTCACCACATCCCTCTCTTTTTTGTAACAAACTTACAGTCCTTCCGTGCACAAAAGGAAAAAGTAGGGGCTGATAGGATCACCCTGATGGATTCCCCATGAAGGAACCACAGGGTCGGTAAGTTCACCATTGACTTTGACATTGGTCACATATCGCATGACAGTTTCTATCCAAGCTGAATCAAAGCCAAGTTTTGAGAGGCAGCCATGAAGATAACTCCATTCAACACGATCGTAGGCTTTCATCATGTCAATCTTCAAAGCAAAGAAAGGCTGCTTAACACGTTGTTTTCGGATGGTGTGAATACACTCATAGGCAATCAGAGCATTGTCAGTGATCAATCTTCCTAGCATAAAAGCACTTTGAAATTCAGGGATCACCTCCGTCAGCAACAATTTGAGACGATTAGCCAGCACCTTAGAAGCTATCTTGTACAACGCATTGCAAAGACTGATAGGTCGAAAGTTCCCATGGCACGACCGTGGGGGTAGACAGAGAGGTGGCAGTGAGGCGCGGTGACAACCAGAACAGAGTTGTGCCGGATGGCGATGTTCCGCGGACGGAGATGGCCGGAATGGTGGCAGCATGCTGAGGTGGGCGGTGATGGTAGATTAAGCACGTCCTAAAATGTTTGTGGTGTCAAAAAGTTTGTGGATATATTGCATTGTAAAAAAGCCCTGTTCCTTCCTCTAAATATAAAATAAAGGTGAGAAGCATGTTTATAAAATGCGCTAGAGTTGGATTTTTACCTTTTTTATTTATAATATCATTTTTTTTCTTAAAGACGGTCGGGATTTAGAGAAACCGCCAGAGTTGCACTAACTGTTTCTTTTTCGGCGCTAAAACAAACTCGGATTATTGGGGCCTAAATTTATTTATTTTTACACAAAACAGTTTCATAATTTGGGATTGCACCAGATATTTTATGGCCGTTTGAGCTGGTGGGTGCAAAAAGAGCTGCTGCAACACACTGTGTAGCCTCATGCTTGAAAGTTGGTGTAGTGTGCCATGAACCTGGCATCAACGAGATAACAGTACGTAGAGCCTGATTCCCCCCTGTTAAAAATCGGTCGCTAGAGGGAAGTACGTACGTGCTTACGACCTTTGATCAGCTAATGATGCCCTCTTTGTACTTTGGATAAATAATAATGGGTGCCCATTTCGTTGAGCCCGAATGTGTTTCCTTTTCCACTTTGTAAACGTGCAGCTGGAGTATGCTCCACGAGGGCGTGCGCGATCATGTCCGCCCTGTCTCTCTTTGGCCAAGGCATGTCTCACGAGGTCGATTATGTAAGCCTGTGGGAAGATCGTGTCTTGTACTAGTAGTAAGATTTAAACCTAGTGGGATTCAATGCTAATTTTGCTCGACATTTATTGTAATCAGTCTGCTTTCCTCTCAAAAAAGGCTTGTGCTTTTATGTATTATATGACAAAAAAGATGTGTGGCCTTGACTGCTAAATTTGCGTTTTAAGTTTGCCAAAAAACAAAAAGAGTGTGTTTGCATGGTCATGAGCTACCAGCGCCGACGATGGCTGACGCGGCGAAGCACGGCGACTCACCTTCTCCAATAGGCAACCATGCCATGGCATGATTCACACGTTATATACGCTACTGGGTCAAGAAAGCATCGCCACATGTACGCACATACCGGTCCTTCGTCCCAAATATTCTCCAGCCTAGCCAGTCAAGGCACGCATCGACACGCCGACGAGCAGAACAGCGCCGCGCATCACCCGCCAACGATGTACATACTTCCCTCTACCGTCCGCTGGTGTTGGTAGATCGTTTAATCACTGGTGACCAGTTGATGTACAGATCTGGGCAACTAAACTTTAGAAAGCTGAAACTTGGAGCGCCTTGCGAGGAAAATCACGTGGGAGAGGACATTCAATCCCTCTTTCCCTGCACGCATATGCATGTGTGTGTGTGCGCTCGCGTGTAATTATGATCGCCATGCTTCCTCGCTGTGCATGGTACAAAATGTATTCCGAATGTATGAGTATTGATAGTGTTGAGTTGGTCATGAGGTAATAGTGGCACAAAATGTATTCCAAGTATATGCGTCCTTTTTTTTTGAGTTGAAGTATATGTGACTTTTGATAGTGTGGAGTGCATGAGGTGGTAATTAGGAAAAAAAACACTCAGGCCCGCATCCTTCTTCTTGGGTGACACAGGTGGCGTCTCGCAGCCGCCGCCTGTTGCTGCCACTTTGACGGCCCTCCCCTCTCCGCCCTTGGTCGATGTCGCCAGGTAAAGCCCTTGCGGTAGGCAGCAGCGGTGGGGTTCTCCCTTTCTCCCTTCTCCTCCTCTCACCCCTCCCGCTGATCCTACGCACCCCCTTCGGCGCTGGCTCCCATGGCACTACCCTAACCTCCCTGTACTTCCCGGTGGTGGTGCACGCCACCCCGATGACCCCGTCCTCTTCATCCTCGTGGAGGGGTTGGTGGCGGTCATAGAATCACTACCAGCTAGGGTTCCCCCGCGCCACTCGTGGGGGTTGCCACTGTAGGTGCGGACATCTCAAAGAGGGTTATGGCCAGCCATATCTGGTCATGGTTGTGCCGTTGCGGTGGATCTTGGGGCATGTAAGTGATACCCGGAATAGTACTATGCATATGATACCGGTATATGATACTACCTTCACAGTGCATAATATTATAGTTTGGTATCATAATGACCACATTTATTGTTATGCATGACACACACTAGTACATTATTTAATATGATACGGTATCATATCATGATACTCAATAATCTCTTTTCTCATTTAGTTTGGTGCCACCTCAGCAAAAATGCCTAGCTGGCATGCATGATACTACCTATGATACTCCCATTGTGACTAGCCTTAGTATTTGGTGACAATGACTAGGTGGTATGAAATCAATGTCCGTCCGCCTGTGTGTAACCATCCGCCGTTATGGCTCAAATTTGGACATTGTAGATGTGCAACAGATCCGGTTAGTGACACGGTATAGGGTCAGATGGTTCCTCTGCTACTCCTTGTGTGGGTATTGTCTTGGTTTCCAGACGTTGGTTAGGTGTTGCAGATCCTTGGATGCCAGGGCGACAACCCCAGATGGTGAGGCTGCGCAGATATCTCTATGGTGAGCAACGTCGTAGCATTGGTGGATCTTTCCTTGGTTGTGTGGATGGCGACGGGCATGGCAGGGGTGATCTAGGTTTTGTCGTTTCTTCAGCGATGGCGGCTACCTAGTCTTGATCTGGAGGCCTCGATCTAGTGGCAGCAGTCCTTTCCTTGGGTTGGGTTGGCAAGCCTGGTACCTCGGTGTGGCACGATTGAAATTTTCAGTGAAAGCTCCGCCCTCTGGTGGTGACGATGCTTGTGGGTGCCACATCCTTCTTGGGAGCGGCACTGTTGTTCCCCTCCCATTGCCTCTGTGGGGGTGCACCGCGTATCCTGTTTGGGGTATCGGTGTGGATCTTAGGTACCTTCCACTCAGGGTCTTCAGGACGAAGCTTCTTCCACTTTGGTGCGGCGGTCTCTCTTTCCACCGACCTCATTCCTTGTTGTCTGCAGGCAAGATCGACACTCCACGTCCAACAAGGAGAGGGCAGCTGGCTCTCTCCAATGATAGCTTGTTGTGTGCAGGGCAATGGGGTCCGATGTTTTCCCAAGGAGGCACGTTTTCGTTCCTACTAGTTAGTGGTCTTGGATGCTTCCCGGTGTTGTGGGCTACTCCTATACTCATGCTCTACTTTGAGTTGATGGTGTTTGCATCATTCTCTCAACTGTCGTTTTTATTTTTGATTCGCTTTGTAAGAAGATTTTCTCATCGCCTTGTATCAGTTCAGCCATTTGTTATGATTTATAAAGTGGGGCGAATGCCTATTTTGTGACGAGGTAGTGATTAATTCCGAAACTAATACCTGACATTATTAGTGAACCTGATGGCATCTACGGTATGTTAAATCCATCCTTGCTACAGTGTTTATGTTCTTATGGAACATACATATTTTCTTGATAAAGGAAACATATTAATATTAAGTTCATACAAAAATTATACCAAATCCAGATATTGGGAATACGCACACCAAAATTAGTAAGAAAATTCATCCGCAAAAAAAAGTTAGTAAGGAAATTAAAAACAAAGGACATGGCCCCGAAAACATGCCGGGGTAATCAACGACACGCAACAGCATAACCGCGACATCAAACACAGTCATTCGGCAACGCCTGTGTGTCGTCGGACAAAAGGACCCATATTTTTAATAGCACGATACGCGAAGACAAGCGGAAGGCATATTCGTATCTAACCTGTCAAAGTGCAACTGGTATCGCGAACATATGCCCGTTCAAAACTTCGGTCGCCGAGTTAATTTCAGTAGTCCATTGCGGCAACCACCATTGCACGCTACACGTTATCATGTGGTACTAAATCAGGAAAAATATACTCGTTACATGGATCTAGCCCTCCTATGGTTTGGAGGAATTTCATAGGAATTCCATACGATAGGATTTTTGTAGGAAGTTTTCCTTCAGAGCCCTCTAGTTCATAGGAATGGATTCCTACTCCTGCATAGGATTGGTTCCTATCCTCCACATTTCAAAAGAAAATAAACATGAGCCTAGACTCAATTGAAACTTTTTCCTATCATGTGAACCAAATGACATCTCTTTTCCTATTCCTACTTATAAGACTTGAGATACATGTCATCTCATTTCAGACAAGTTTCCTATTCCTATGATAATCTTATCTTATGAACCAAAGGAGGAAAAATAAAAGCATTGACCCAGATCTCGTCTCTCTTCCCAGCGTGCTAAGGATCCATATACATCTTGTAATTTCAAATGTTGAAACATTTACTACTAAAGAAGAGGTTGTACGCCGTTCATTTCCTTCGCTACAATCTCCACCCATTCCCTCGCATGGCCTCGTCCTCCGTCGATTTTGTTTTTCAGTCGCACCCGTTTTCTTACATATTTGCTTAAATCTCCCAAAAACATTTTCCTCCAATCTCCTCAACTTTCCCCGTAGAGCCATGACGAGCAACGAAAGCTTGATTTAGGTCTCTGCCGCCCTGTCCTTCTGCCTCCATATTTAGTTACATTTGAAATGGAGGGCAACCTCCAGCCTCTTCATCATGGCAATGGACACAACCGCATTAGCTAAATGACAAATAGCAAAGTTCAATACACACAAACCGCTAATAAAACAAAGAAGCCATAACCGGCAAAAACAACAATAGATGCCTACACATCTCTCTAAAAAAAATTGCCTCCCCAAATAAAAGTTAAAATTAAGTTATCTCTCTATATTTTTTAGTAGGTGTGCATGAGAACACTTGATTATTTGTCCACTAGGTCTTAGCTCTGCTATTTCGAATTTCATTCCTGCTACCAGACAACGGTCGACGGGAGAGGCTTTGTCTCACCTCACGTGAGACCGAACAATCACTCGCCTCAAGAACCGTTGAAGTGGGAAGGCCTAGTCAGAAGCTCTTTGTTCGTTTCTTTCACTGGGTGGTTCTTAGAAAATGTTTGTACCATTCAACAAATATTTGTGACATTTAAAAAAATTACACGTGTTAAAAAAATATTGTGATATTTTAGAAAAAGTTTTAAGAAAATGTTTACATAATTTGGAAATTGCTCTGTACCATGAGAAAAACGCTCGTGACATTTATAAAAAGTCCACTTGTTTTGAAAAAATATTGTTAATGATATTTTGAAAACATGTTCATCAACGCAAAAACTGTTTGAGGAAGTTTAAAGAAATATTTTGCACCATTCAAATATGCAAGTGACATTTCAAAAATATGTTCCTGAAAAATATTATAATGCAAAATAAATGCTCGCATAATAAAAACAATTGTGTCATTAAAAATGTTAACGTTTATTTGAATTGTTTTAACATTTATTCAAAAATAAATAAAGTTCAAACATGTATGTGAGAAAATGTTCAACAGATACAAAAAATGTACAATGTGCATTAAAATAGTTGACATGTATTTGAAAATAAAAAAATAGTAGAAAATAATAATAAAGAAAACATGTGAATACCGATAAAAACACATAGACACGAAATAAGAAAAAGACACATGGAAGGTTCTAGAAATGATGCATAAAACCCTCGCAAAATTGTTGTGGGGGCTAAGTGTTGTGCTAACCCGTTCAAAGGAGTGACAAAGGTGAGGTGGGTGTGCATCTCGCAATAAGCCAAACATAGCCCCACGATGGTCGACTATGGATGGCTCAGCCACAAACCTAGATATGGACTGAATGGATTATGTCAAGCCCCAGATGTAGAACTACTCTAAATCTGGCTTTTCCAGCCAAGATCTAGAATAGGCGCATATCCGTGACGTTGCCCTTGATATATGCTTTCATATCATACATGCATTAGCACATATCTCGAGTAATACATCATCGATATCATCATAGGACTCGAATTGCACTTATATAAGATACAACAGGGCTCACATGAGCTAGATATAATCATTACAGCAAGAGACCAACACAATCCAACATTACATCATACATGATGAAAGTATGAATGGGCTGACTACAGACAAAAGACAAATAGGCTTAAGAGGCCAGGAAGATGAACGATGTATCCAACCCGGTGGTCACGCAAGCTGACAAGTGGATACCTATATCTACTACTAGCAAGCCAACTCCACGAAGAATGCATCATTCAAGCTGGAGAAGTACTCTATGGCAGTGCTGTTGAAAAGCAAGGTGACTAGATGACGTACTCCACAAAACTTAAATCAGATCTATCTAATTATGTATCATTCTCAAGGGGATATGATTCAGCGGCAACAAGCGCTAAGCATTTATAGAAACAGGTTACACCTTGCGTCGATTGAGGGATAAGGTAAGAGAGCACAAAACAAGATAAGATAGTGTATGTTGAACCAACTACTCCATTCACCTAACCTGACTACAAGCATAACATAACCTTGCATTCCCCTGCGCATCCCTATAAAGAAGAATCACCAAGGCACTCACAAGGTTGGTCAAGTTTGATTTATTAAAGGCTGAAGTTGTTCTATGGTCATGTATGTAATGTCCACGTCATCCATAACCACCGACGCAGCTAACCCTGCAAGGCTATACCATTGTTAAACAATAACATGACTATCAAAATTTCGTGTATTGAAACACATATTCCGCGGAAAATCAGACCTCAGGTTTGTATACCGGCAAAGAAATATAAGAGCGTTTAGATCACTTTTTAATGTTGTACACCCTCTACAAGGAAATATTTAAGTTGTACTCCCTCTTATATTTCTTTACAGAGGGAGTGTATTCGCAACACATATATATATATAGAAAAGCCTGGTAGTAAAAGGGATTGTCTTAGTGATCTAAACGCTGTTATATTACTTTACAGAGGGAGTACATTCGCAATCCATATATAGAGAGAAGCCTGGTAGTAAAGGGGATCGTCAGATATAACTTTGAGCATGGCAGTGGTGGAGCTTCGTTGAAGTCGCAAATGCCAAATAAAAAATACGATGCGGCGGCATGGCACTTCAGGAGGCCTCGCCCACAGATGAAGTTCCAGGACGTCTGGACAGGCGAGCAGGCGCAGGCCGTGCCCCTTCGCCGCGGCTAATAACTGACGCCGGCCATTAGGAACACCGTCGGCGGTAGCGGCGCCTCCTCATCGCCGAGGCGGACGAGCGAGCCATGGCGGAGTGGCGCCCGCGCCACCCGGAGGACGTCGCCAACGAGAACGCCTTCTGGACGGAGAGGAGGGCAAGGCGGTGGGCAAAACGGGCGGACAGGCATCGTCGGAAGGCACTGGCGATATCGCGGTGCAATCTGGGAGCGGCATCCTTCTTCTTTAGCGACGATGAGTGGTGGGAAGACGCGTGGCTTGATACGTCGGACGACACGGAGGAGGGGGAGAAGGACGACGACTCGGAGTAGTTTCTAGTTGCACCGTAGTTTTTACCTCAGACTAGTATTTTTTTACCTATCTATGCTAGATGAACTATCTATGTATCGCTTTTTTATCTATGTATCACTTTTTTTATCTATGTATCCACTTTTTAATGGTTTTTTATTTGTTTGAGAGTGCATAGCGCAGTTTTTTTTACAGCGCCTGCTGGAGCGGCTCGCGCGCGCTAAACTTTGCAGCGGCCGCTGGAGCAAGCGCTCCGCGCCGCGCAAAAACTCACGAACTGCGCGCTGCAAATGCTTTTTTTAGCGCGCCGTGCGTTGCGCGTCTGTTGGAGACACTCTAACTGTTTTTCTTTTTTGGCACTAAATTAAACTCGGATTATTGGGGCCTAATTTTTTTTTACACAAAACAGTTTCATCATTTGGGATTGCACCAGATATTTTATGGCCGTTTGAGCTGGTGGGTGCAAAAAGAGCAGCTGCAACACGCTGTGTAGGCCCATGCTTGAAAGTTGGTGTAGTGTGCCATGAACCTGGCATCAACGAGATAACAGTACGTAGAGCGAAAATCCTATATCTACGTAAGCTAACGTAAAGTTCTACGTAAACTACCAAACAAACTCTCTCTCCCCCCCATTTTCAGGGGGGTGGGCCCCTTCCTCCCCCAAGCTCCAATCACAAATCCCCACGATGCTGATTACGTTAATCCCGTAGCTATTTTTACGTAGATGTAGCATTGCTCGTACGTAGAGCCTGATTCTCCCGTGTTAAAAATCGGGCACTAGAGGGAACTACGTACGTGCTTACGACTTTTGATCAGCTATGAATCCCTCTTTGTACTTTGGATAAATAATAATGGGTGCCCATTTCGTTGAGCCCGAATGTGTATCCTTTTCCACTTTGTAAACGTGCAGCTGGAGTATGCTCCACGAGGGCGTGCACAATCATGTCCCCCCTGTCTCTCTTTGGCCAAGGCATGTCTCACGAGGTCGATTATGTAAGCCTGGGGGAAGATCGTGTCTTGTACTAGTAGTAAGATTTAAACCTAGTGGGATTCGATGCTAACTTTGCTCGATGTCTATTGTAAGCAGTTTGCCTGCATGTATGAGGCTCAAAAAAATGAGAAAGAATTAAACCTAGTGGGATTCAATGCTAACTTTGCTCGATATTTATT
Source organism: Triticum aestivum (assembly GCF_018294505.1). NCBI lineage: Eukaryota > Viridiplantae > Streptophyta > Magnoliopsida > Poales > Poaceae > Triticum > Triticum aestivum. The sequence continues at coordinate 727,559,190 of NC_057813.1, forward strand.
GTAATCAGTCTACTTTCCTCTCAAAAAAGGCTTGTGCTTGCATGTATTATATGTCAAAAAAGATGTGTGGCCTTGACTGCTAAATTTGCGTTTGAAGTTTGCCAAAAAAACAAAAAGAGTCTGTTTGCATTGGTCATGAGCTACCAGCGCCGACGATGGCTGACTCACCTTCTCCAATGGGCAACCATGCCATGGCATGATTCACACTTTATATACGCTACTGGGTCAAGAAAGGATCGCTAGCTACATGTACGCACATACGGGTCCTTCGTCCCAAATATTCTCCAGCCTAGCCAGTCAAGGTAAGCATAGATAAAGAGCAACTTTATTAACGTGTTGGTTGATCGTTTAATCACCGGTAACCAGTTGATGTACAGATCTGCGCAACTAAGAGCATCTTCAACAGGCGCGGCAAAACGCGCGCCCGCGCGGTAAAATCAGTTTTTCGCGCGCGCCGGTTGGTTCCGCGCGCTCCAGCGGTGGCGGGAAGTTACCGCGCGCGGGAAGCGTTTGCGCGCGCGCGGTAGAAAGCGGCACGCGGCGCGCTAGATTTGGCGCGCCGCTTCGCCGCGCGCACAGAACAGCCACGCGCCCTTCTCCTCGCAATCTCGCCGCTTCGCACTCCACCGCTTCGCCGCGTCGCCGCTTTCTGCGCCACCACCGCGCCACCATGCCGCCACGCCGCCGGGGTGCTTCGGGCTTCCGCGAGCGCCCCAACGGCTCCGCCGAGATACGGGCCGGCGACGTCCGGCTCGGCCTCGGGACGTTCCGGAGCGCGCGCGAGGCGGCCCGCGCATACGACGCGGCGGCGTGGCGCTTGGAGAGGCCCCGGTCCCAGATGAATTTCCGGGACGTCTTCACGCGCGAGGAAGCGCAGCGCCTCGCCCCTCCGCCGCGTCTCTTCACGGACATGGACCGTGCCGACCACGCTCGGCGGCAGCGCCGTCTCCTCGTCGCCGAGGAGGACGAGCGAGCCATGGCGGAGTGGCGCCGTCGCCACCCAGAGGACGTCGACGCCGAGCGTGCCTACTGGGCGGAGAGGACGGCAAGGCGCCGCTCGGAGCGGGCGGACCGGCGTCAGCGGAAGGCAGTGGCGAACGAGCAGTGCGACATCGTCTCCGCAGGTGGGAGGTCGTTCTTCACCTCGGACGATGAATGTTGGGACGACGTATGGCTCTCAACCTTGGACGACACCGACGAGGATGACGATGGTGATGGTAGTGACTTAGAGTAGTTTTCTATCTATGTATGCCGTAGTAGTTTCTATCTATATATCTATGTATGTCGAACTATCTATCATCTATGCCGTAGTAGTTGCACCGATGTAAAATATCTATGTATCGCTTTTTTATCTATGCAATTTTAATTAAAAATATATTGTAGAATGAGCGCGGGCGCTGCATTTTACCACGCCTGGAGGAGCTGCGCGCGTGCGGGCTTTTCAGCGCGGCTGCTTGAACAAACGCTACGCGCCGCGCCAAACCAGACGATGGACGCACGCCAAATCCATTTTTACCGCTCGACGTGTTGGGCGCCTGTTGGAGATGCTCTAAACTTTAGAAAGCTGGAACTTGGAGCGGAAAATCATGTGCGGACAATCAACCCCTCTTTTCCTGCACGCGTATGCACGTGTGCGCGCGCGCGCGCGTTACGATCGCCATGCTTCCTTGCTGTGCATGGTACAAAATGTATCCCAAATGTAGGAGTATTGATAGTCTTGAGTTGGTCATGAGGTAATAATGGCACAAAATGTGTCCCAAGTATATATGTGACTTCTTTTTTGAGTTGATGTATATGTGACTTTTGATAGTGTGGAGTGCATGGGGTGGTAATTTGGAAAAAAAACACTCAGGCCCGCATCGTTCTACTTGGGTGACACGGGTGGCGTCTCGCAGCCACCGCCTGTTGCTGCCACTTTGACGGCCCTCCCCTCTCCGCCATTGGTCGATGTCGCCGGGTAAAGCCCCTGCGGTAGGCAGCATCGGTGGGGTTCTCCCGTTCTCCCTTCTCCTCCTCTCACCCTCCCGCTGATCCTACGCACTCCCTCCAGCTCAACCCGGTGATTTGACCCATGGACGGCCGCGCCCATGGGCACCCGACCCTAATGGGTAGGGTATGGGTCATCATATTGACCCATGGATAAGCCCGATGGATAACCCGGTTAGTCATGGATAGGGTATGAGCGCAAGGTTTTACCCGTGGGTCGCCTGCTGGGTCACCCGATTAATACTACTGATTAAAATATATTTTTTATTTTATATGATATGTAGACGAGTTGCTGAAGATATGCTAATTAATTTAGTTAGAACAACCCAACGCTGGTTTTTTTTGGGTTTTTTTGACGTTTTGGTTTTCCACCGGTCTTCCCTAGTTTTTGCAATTCTTTTTGCGCAAAAAACGTGTTTTCTTTTTTTTTCTTTTGCGAGAGTCACGGTTTTGCTTACGTGAGAAGTACGGTTTTGCTTTCGCGAAAGTCACGGCCGTGCCTCTCGAAAACGAAAAAAAATGTGTTTTCTGTTTTTTTTCCTTTCGCAAGAGTCACAGTTTGCTTCCGTGAGTGGCACGGTTGTGCTTTCACGAGAGTCACGGCCGTGCCTCTCAGAAACGAAAAAAACGCATTTTCTGTTTTTTTTCTTTCGCGAGAGTCACGGTATTGCTTCCGCGAGAGGCACGGTTGTGCTTTCGCGAGAGTCACGGCCGTGCCTCCTCGGAAACGAAAAAAAAACGTGTTTTCTGTTTTTTTTCTTTCACGAGAGTCACGGTTTTGCTTCCGTGAGAGGCACGGTTGTGATTTTGTCAGAGGCATGGGCGTGCCTCTTTCGAAAAGGAAAAAAACCCGTGCTTCCGGTTCGGTTTCTTCGTCCGGTTTTTTTCATGAAAAAAGTTCATCAAAACCTATCAACATGGGATCTAGTTTTGAAGATCTCAACGCGAGGAATCCAACGACAAAAGCGGTTCGAGATTTGGACGCGGTGTTTAAGATATAAAACGTTTTGAATAAACGGATCTTAGAAAAAAAGAAAAAACTCCGAGGTTACGACAAGTGGCGTACGCGTCACTTGTCGCAACCTGGATAAGTTAGAGTGATCTTTGCAATGAGTACTCCTTAACTACTGATTTCGAATGTTACCACCTATGTTACTCCCATTATGGGTAGTCTAAGGAGTACTAGTTTGGCCTATTGGGCCTCTACTGGCTGAAGGTCATGCACGACTGATGTGTTGTGCGTGCATGGCAACGAACTGAGCATGGGAGGAGCTCTTTTAGTACCACCTCGCTTGCTTGAGCGCAGGGTAGGCCAAGCTTAGCTATAGAAGGAGGCGCAAGGGCATCGGGTACAGGGGAAATGCAACAAGCAGCCAAACTCAAGGCATGCAAACCGTCTGTTAAAATTTAAAAAATGAATTAAAATGTTAGACCCGATCGGTGCCCTATTGGGTCGGATCACCTGTGGGGTCGGGCATGGGTCTCCTTTGCCGATGGGTAGGCTCCTGGTCAAACTCGACCAGACTGCTAGGCTCCAGCGCTTGCTCCCAAGGTACTGCCCTAACCCGGTGGTGGTGCACGCCACCTTGATGACCCCGTCCTCTTCATCCGCGTGGACGCGCTGGTGGCGGTCATAGAGTCACTACCCGCTAGGGTTCCCCCGCGCCACTCGTGGGGGTTGCCACTGTAGGTGCGGACATCTCCAAGAGGGTTATGGCCAGCCATAACTGGTCATGGTTGTGCCGTTGCGGTGGATCTTGGGGCATGTAAGTGATACCCGGAGTAGTACTATGCATATGATACTGGTGTATGATATTACCTTCATAGTGCATACTATTATAGTTTGGTATTATAGTGACCTCATTTATTGTTATGCATGACACACACTAGTATATTATTTAATATGATACGGTATCATATCATGATACTCAATCATCTCTTTTCTCATTTAGTTTGGTGCCACCTCAGCAAAAATGCCTAGCTGACATGCATGATACTACCTATGATACTCCCATTATGACTAGCCTTACTATTTGATGACTACGACTAGGTGGGATGAAATCATTGCCCGTCCGCCCGTGTGTACCCATCTGCCCGTTATGGATCAAATTTGGACATTGTAGATGTGCAACAGATCAGGTTAGTGACACGGTCTAGGGTTAGCTGGTTCCTCTACTGCTCCTTGGGTGGGTATTGTCTTGATTTCCAGACGTTGTTTGGGTGTTGCAGAACCTTGGATGCCGGGGCGGCACCCCAGATGGTGAGGCTGCGCAGATATCTCTATGGTGAGCAATGTCGTAGCATTGGTGGATCTTTCCTTGGTTGTGTGGATGGCGACGGGCGTGGCAGGGGTGATCTAGGTTTTGTCATTTCTTCAGCGATGGCGGCTACCTAGTCTCGATCTAGTGGCAGCAGTCCTTTCCTTGGGTTGGCTTGTCAAGCTTGGTACTTCGATGTGGCGCGCTTGAAATTTTGAGTGAAAGGTCTGCCCTCTGGTGGTGAGGATGCTTGTGGGTGCCACATCCTTCTTGGGAGTGGCACTGTTGTTCCCCTTCCATTGCCTCTGTGGCGGTGCGCCGCATATCCTGTTTGGGGTATCGACGTGGATCTCAGGTACCTTCCAGTCACGGTCTTCAGGCAAGCTTTGATCCTAGGACAAAGCTTCTTCCACTTTGGTGCGGCGGTCTCGCTTGCCACCGACCTCGTTCCTTGTTGTCTGCAAGGCAAGATCGACACTCCACGGCCAATAACGAGAGGGTAGCTGGCTCTCTCCAATGATAGCTTGGTGTGTGCAGTGCAACGGGGTTGGATGATTTCCCAAGGAGGCACGGTTTCGTTCCTACTAGTTAGTGGTCTTGGATGCTTCCTGGTGTTGTGGGGCTACTCCACTCATGCTCGACTTTGAGTTGATGGTGTTTGCGTCACTCTCTCGGCTGTCGTTTTTATTTTTGATTCGCTTTGTAAGAAGATTTCCTCATCGCCTTGTATCGGTCAGCCATTTGTTATGATTTATAAAGTGGGGCGAATGCCTGTTTTGTGACGAGGTAGTAATTAATTCCGAAATTAATTGCTGACATTATTAGTGAACTTGATGGTATCTACTGTATGTTAAATCCATTCTTGCTACAGTGTTTATGTTCTTATCGAACGTACATATTTTCTTGATAAAAGGAAACATATTAATATTAAGTTCATACAAAAATTATACCAAATCCAGATATTGAGAATACGTACAACAAAATTAGTAAGAAAATTCATCCGCAAAAAAAAGTTAGTAAGGAAATTAAAAATAAAGGACATGACCCCCAAAACATGCCGGGGTAATCAACGACACGCAACAACATAACCGCGACATCAGACACAGTCATTTGGCAACCCCTGTGTGTCGTCGGACAAAAGGACCCATATTTTTAGTACGATATGTGACGACAAGCAGAAGGCATATTCGTATCTAACCTGTCAAAGTGCAACTGGTATCGCGAACATATGCCCGTTCAAAACTTCGGTCGCTGAGTTAATTTCATTAGTCCATTGCGGCAACCACCATTGCACGCTACACGTTATCATGTGGTACTAAATCAGGAAAAATATACTCGTTACATGGATCTAGCGCAGGCAACCCGTTTCCCACGTACTCCCTCCGTCCGAAAATACTTGTTATCAAAATGGATAAAGAGAGATGTAACTAGAACTAAAATTTGTCTACATACATCTTCTTTTATCCATTTTAATGACAAGTATTTCCGGACCGAGGAAGTACATTATTAGCAAGGCATCTGGACCTTGTGGGATCGACTCAACTTGGCCCCCAGTCAAGTCAAATTACCCTTGTTCCGCTTCGGCGTAAGGGCCAGTTCTTTTGGTAGATTTTTTAGACTTCTAGAATGAACTGCCTCCTATCCAATTTATTCTAGAAGGCCAATCAAAAATATATTTCCAGAATCCTATTAATCAACTCTTAATTAGTAGGCTTATTTGAGAAGCCATCTTACTCCAGCTTATTTCAGAAGCCAAGTCACATATGTACCACTGCGGCTATCTAGCATTCTAGGCCTTCTATGGTTTGTAGGAATTTTATAGGAATTCCATACGATAGAATTTTTGTAGGAATTTTCCCTTTAGAGCCCTCTAGTTCATAGGGATGGATTCCTACTCCTGCATAGGATTCGTTCCTATCCTCCACATTTCAAAAGAAAATAAACATGAGCCTAGACTCAATATAAACTTTTTTCTATGATGTGAACCAAATGACATCTCTTTTCCTATTCCTACTTAGGACATGTCATCTCATTTCAGACAAGTTTCCTATTTCTATGATAATCCTATCTTATGAACCAAAGGAGGAAAAATAAAAGCATTGACCCAGATCTCGTCTCTCTTCCCAGCGTGCTAAGGATCTATATACATCTTGTAATTTCAAATGTTCAAACATTTACTATTAAGGAAGAGTTTGTATGTCGTTCATTTCCTTCGCTAAAATCTCCACCCATTCCCTCGCACGACCTCGTCGTCCGTCGATTTTGTTTTTCAGTCGCACCAGTTTTTTTTACATATTTGCTTAAATCTCCCCAAAACTTTTTCCTCCAATCTCCCCAACTTTCCCCGTAGAGCCATGACGAGCGACGAAAGCTTGATTTAGGTACGCTGCCGCTCTGTCCTTTTGCCTCCATATTTAGTTACATTTGAAAAGGAGGGCAACAAAGAAGCCATAACCGGCAAAAACAACAATAGATGCCTACACATTTCTCTAAATTTTTTTTGCTTTCCCAAATAAAAGTTAAAATTAAGTTATCTCTCTATATTTTTTAGTAGGTATGCATGAGAACACTTGATTATTTGTCCACTAGGTCTTAGCTCTGCTATTTCAAATTTCATTCCTGCTACCAGACAATGGTCGACCGGAGAGGCTTTGTCTCACCTCACGTGAGACCGAACAATCACTCGCCTCAAGAACCCTTGAAGTGGGAAGGCCTAGTCGGAAGCGCTTTGTTCATTTCTTTCGCTGGTTGGTTCTTAGAAAATGTTTGTACCATTCAACAAAATATTTGTGACATTTTTAAAAATGTACACGTGTTTAAAAAAATGTTTGTGATATTTTAGAAAAAGTTTTAAACAAATGTTTACGTAATTTGGAAATTGTTCTGTACCATCGAGAAAAATGCTCGTGACATTTATAAAAAGTCCACATCTTTTGAGAAAAAATGTTAATGATATTTTGAAAACATGTTTATCAACGCAAAAACAGTTTGAGGAAGTTTAAAGAAATATTTTGCACCATTCGAATATGCAAGTGACATTTCAAAAATATGTTCCTGAATAATATTATAATGTAAAATAAATGCTCGCATAATAAAAACAGTTGTGTCATTAAAAATGTTAACGTTTATTTGAATTATTTTAACATTTATTCAAAAATAAATAATGTTCAAACATGTATGTGAAAAATTATTCAAAAATAAATAATGTTCAAACATGTATGTGAATAAATGTTCAACAGATACAAAAATATACAATGTGCATTAAAATAGTTGACATGTATTTGAAAATAAAAAAGAGTAGAAAATAATAATAAAGAAAACATGTGAATACCAATAAAAACACATAAAAACAAAATAAGAAAAAAAACTCATGGAAGGTTCTAGAAATGATGCATAGAACCCTCGCAAAATTGTTGCGGGGGCTAAGTGTTGGGCTAACCCATTCAAAGGAGTAACAAAGGTGAGGTGGGTGTGCATCTCGCAATAAGCGAGACATAGCCCCACGATGGTCGACTATGGATGGCTCATCCACAAACCTAGATATGGACTAAATGAATTAGGTCAAGCCCCAGATGTAGAACTACTCTAAATCTGGCTTTTCCAGCCAAGATCTAGAATAGGCGCATATCCATGACGTTGCCCTTGATATATGCTTTCATATCATACAAGCATTAGCACGTATCTCGAGTAATACATCATCGATATCATCATAGGACTCGAATTGTACTTATAAAAGATACAACAGGGCTCACATGAGCTAGATATAATCATTACAGCAAGAGACCAACACAATCCAACATTACATCATACATGATGAAAGTATGAATGAGCTCACTATAGACAAAAGACAAATAGGCCTAAGAGGCCAGGAAGATGAACGATGTATCCAACCTGGTGGTTACGCAAGCTGACAAGTGGAAACCTATATCTACTAGTGGCAAGCCAACTCCACGAAGAATGCATCATCAAAGCTGGAGAAGTCCTCTATGGCAGTGTTGCTGAAAAGCAAGGTGACTAGATGACGCACTCCACAAAACTTAAACCAGATCTATCTAATTATGTATCTTCTCAAGGGGATATGATTCAGCGGCAGCAAGCACTAAGCATTTTTATAGAAACAGGTTACACCTTGCGTCTATTGAGAGATAAGGTAAGAGAGCACAAAACAAGATAAGATAGTGTATGTTGAACCAACTACTCCATTCACCTAACCTGACTACAATCATAACACAACCTTGCATTCCCCTGCGCATCCCTACAAAGAAGAATCACCAAGGCACTCACAGGGTTGGTCAAGTTTGATTTATTATAGGTTGAAGTTGTTCTATGGTCATGTATGTAATGTCCACGTCATCCATAACACCGACACGGCTAACCCTGCAAGGCTATACGACTGTTAAACAATAACATGACTATCAAAATTTCGTGTGTTGAAACACATATTCTGCAGAAAATCACACCCCAGATTTGTATATCGGCAAAGAAATATAAGAGTGTTTAGATCACTTTCAAAAGTTGTACACCCTCTGTAAAGAAATATTTAAGTTGTACTCCCTCTTATATTTCTTTACAGAGGGAGTGCATTCGCAACCTATATATACATATAGTAGAGAGAGAAAAGCCTGGTAGTAAAAGGGATTGTTTTAGTGATCTAAACGCTGCTATATTTCTTTACAGAGGGAGTACATTCGCAATCCATATATAGAGAGAAGCCTGGTAGTAAAGGGGATAGTCAGATATAACTTTGAGCATGGCAGTGGTGGAGCTTCGTTGAAGTTGCAAATGCCATATCTCAACTGTAGCGAACGCTAGGAACAAGTTGCTTACAGCCGACGCTCTGTCAGGCCGGTGTACTAGAGCTGTTTTCCTTCTCAAAACCTCACCAAAATGAAAGTTATATTTTGTTCCACAATTTTTCTATATTTTATTACTTTTTGTTTTCCCTTTTTCTTTTTTTAGTTTCTATTATTTTTCCTATGTTCCATTAAGCTTTCAACTCTTATTTCATTTCCCATTTTCTCCATTTTTATTATTATGTTTACTTCTTATAAGAAATGTAAGTATATTTAAGAAAACATATTTATTTAATAAATAAAAACTTTACAAGTGGACGTTTTAAAATTAATGTTAATTAAAAAACACGATGAACAATTTCTAAAATAATGCAGAAGATGTTTTACTAAATTATTATTTTTGAAATACATGATGAATATTTTTTAGTTACCTGAACTAATTCCCTTATATTTTTATTTCTAAAGAAAACACATAAACTTTCTTAGTACATTAATAAATTTTGAGTGCATGGTCAACATTATTTCAAATTCCTATAACAACATTAAATACCTGATGAATTATTTCCTGTACGTGATGAACAGTGTATTTAATACAGATCAATATTCTTTTTAAATAGATGGTGAAATTTTTAAATATGCAATGGAAAATTATATATACGCAGAAAAAACTATTTTCTAATACAGGATGAATACTTTCGAAAATACATGATGAACAATTTCGCAATATGCAATGGATATTTTCAAATACCTGAGGAACATTTATTTTGAATAAGCTATGATTTTTAATACACGATGAACACATTTTCAAAATGTAATGTAAAATTTAAAAATGTGCAATGAATATTTATCTTCAAATACGCAATGGAAAATTTTATATACATGGTATATGTTTTTTCCAATATGAGGTGGACATTTTTATGTAAACAGCATATATTTATTTTGAAGTATGTGAATTTTTTTAGGTATGTGATGAACCATTTTCCAATATGCCACGGACATTTCCCAAAATATTCAATGAACATTTTCTTCAAATACGCGACAACAATTTCATATTCCGAACGAACATTTGAACTATGTGATAAATGATTTTCCGATGTTTGACAAACAATTTTCAAATATGCTATGGACGTTGTTCAAATACATGAAGAACTTTTTTCAAATATGTGATAAAAACATTCGTATACGTGAAGATCATTTTTAGAATACACTGTCTACAGTTGGTTTTCATATGCGCTGTCATTTTTTCTGAATACACTGCAACCACTTTTCAAATACATGATGAACATATTTAAAAATGCAAGAACACTTTTAAAATACAGGTATTTATGAATAATACTTGGAGTGTCTTTTAAGTAAATGAAAAGTTTAGAAAAACATTCACGAAAATATTTGGATATTTATATTTCAAATGAACTTATATTTAAACATAACACTGAATGAAAAGAAGAAGCTGCTGCTATTTTAGCATATTTCACGGGGCAACTCCTATTCCGTGCGTGGTTCGTAACGGGACCTCCTATTCGACGCGTTTTGCGTCAAACAGTTCCGCGATGCATAAGGGCACGCGCGACTGGGCTGGCCCATTAGTGGTTCGCGAGCAGACTACTGTAGCCTACTAAAATACGCAGAAAGTACTGCATTCGGCTGGATTCGAACACAGGATCTCCTACACATATGCTAGTGTTGCTAGCCAAGTGAGCTGGCGTGGTTTCTGGTTGATATATCAGCGCCAATTTATAAGAACAAACAGCTCCCGGCAAATCCGAAATATTTTAAATTTCAAACTCAAACACTTTTTTAGAACGGGAATAGTTTTATAAACTCAACTACTTTTCAAATCCGTGAATTCTTTTTAGGAAACTCACATTTTCTGAAAATAGTTATTCCCCCTTGTATGTTATTTTCTGTACGTGTAGTGTAGCATATAGATTTTTTGAAAATTGAACGCATTTGGAAAAGACAAAAAGAAATTTTGAGGGAATGTGAACAAAATTTCAATTTTCAAACAGATTTCGAAAATTTGGTGAACATTTCGGAAAACAAGGACAAATTTTGTGAAGGTGATTTGAAAAAAGTGTACTTCTTGAAAGTGTATATGTTGAAAATCTGCAAGCATTTTATGAACACATTTTCAACAACAGGAATATTTTTCAAAATACGTGACAAACTATGAAATTCTGAAAAAAAATTGAAACCACAAACCTTTTTTGAATTTTTGAACAAATATCTGGAAAATGGAACAATTCATGAAATTCCGAACAAAAAATATAACTAAGAACATTTTTTCAATTTTTAAAACAAATTTATAAACATGAAAATTTTGTAAATATGTCAACAAATTTTGGAAAGGAAAATATTTTTTAATTTGTGGACACGAATATTTTTTGAAATTCCCAAACATACTCCAATTTGTGAACAAAATGTAATCACGTGAACATTTTTTGAATCTGTGAACAAATTTTGGAAATGGGAACTTTTTTTGAAATAAAATATTGGGTTTTGAACAAAATTAATGAATTTTCGAACTTTTATGTAAACATGAACACTTTCCGAATTTGTGAAATTTTCAAATCACGAACATATTTTGATTTTTAGAACAAATTTAAAAATGGAGAACAATTCTGAAAATCCTAATAAATTTTCTTGAATTTGCAAACAAAAATTGAAAACGTGAACAATTTTGAATTTGTGAACAAAAATGAAATATATATTTTTGAATTTGTGAACAAAAATTAAATATATTTTTTTGAATTTGCGAGTACATTTTAAAAATATGAACAATTTTTGAAAAGAAAATTTCAAAACAGGAACACTTTTAGAAAATGACATATATATTTTGAATTTTCAGAATAAAATTTGGAAACACGAACAATTTTTGTATGTGTGAACAAAAATACGAAAAAATAACCCTTTTTGAAATTCCCAAACAATTTTTGAAAATGTGAACATTTTTTGAATATACGAACAATTTTGAAAAATGTTATTTCTTTTGAAAAAGTTCAAATTTTCCACAAATGGCTGTTTTCCAAAAAATGTTCGTAAATTCAAAAAATGTTCACATTTTTCAAAGTTAAGAACAATTTCCGAACATGAATTTGTTTTTAAAATATAAAGTATCCTTGAAAAAGAAAAACGAAAAAAGAAACAGAACGAAAAAAAGAAAAGAAACTGAAACACAAATAAAAAGAAACAGAAAACCGGAAAAGAACCCACAAACCGGTTCAGGGAACCTTCTAGAAGGTTCCCAAAACCGGCTGGCTGGTTAATGTGGTTGTACGTGCAGGTCTACCTAACTGGGCCGGCCCATCGCGTCCCTGCTCGGTCGGTCGCGTGTGCGAAGCGCCGGCAGTTTGACGCAAAGAGCGGCAAATAGGATATTCCGTTCGTAACACCCACGCGCGCACCCTCATGTGCACTCCGGCCACTTATATTGTCTGGCCCATTTGCCGTTTGGTGTGTTCGATTGCTTTGGAAAGGTTCCAGAACGTTCTCTGGCCTGTTCATTCTTTTTCTTCTTTTTTTTATTTTTATTTTCTTCTGGTTATATCTTTTCCTTATTCATTTTTATTTTCTATTTAAATTTTTGAAAAGATTCTTGAATTCATGATTTTTTAAATAAAATAATTTTAAAATTCGTGAACAATTTGACAATATTTGAATTCAAAATATTTTAAACTGGTTTTGGGACCTTCCGGAAGGTTTTGGTTTGCTTCAGGTATGTTTTTCTTTTCTATTTCCTGTTGGTTCTGTTACCATTTTTTTTGAAATATATAATATCTGTGTTTTCGAAAAATGTTTGGAATTTTAAAAATATTGTAAATCCAAAAATGTCTAGAATTTTAAGATTGTTAATTTTAAGAAATTGGCCCCAATTTCAAATAAATGTAGTTATTCAAGATTTTTTTTAAAAGACGACAAGGAAAGTGCATCCTACAGTTCTTCGAGTCGCTACCATATGTGCTGAATTTAAATCGCGACTACCTATGCGATTGGGGGAAATCACTGGTTAAGAGGTACCCTTTGCTGCAAGGTGAGGTGGACGGTGGCGGGAGGTAAGGCCTGTCCTAAAGTGTTTGTGGCGCCAAAAAGTTTGTGGATAGACAGCATCATAAAAAAACCTCCTCCTTCCTCTAAATATAAAATAAAGGCTGGATGCATGTTTATAAATTGCCCTACAACAGTTTTAGCCTTTTAGGTATCGTGGAGGCATAGAGAATGAGCTAGAGTTGGGTTTTACCTTGTTTCTTTATATTATTAGTTTTTATTTTGAAGACGGTCGGGATTAAGAGAATCCGCTAGATATGTTCCAACGGTTTCTTTTTCGGCGGTAAATCAAACTCGGATTGTGGGTTTCGTATATTTTTTTACACGAAACAGCTTCATCATTTGAGATTGTTCCAGATATTTTATGGCCGTTGGAGCTGGTCCGTTCAAAAAGAGCAGCTACAATACGCTCAGTAGGGTGAAGCCAAAGCATGCTTGAAAGTTCGTTGAGTGTGCCATGTACTTGGCATCAACGAGATCACAGTAGAGACCGATTCTCCCCTGTTAAAACGGGCACTGGAGTGGAGTACGTGACGACCCTTTATCAGCTAATGATGATGCCCCTCTTTGTTGAGCTCAGATGTGTTTCCTTTTCCACTTTGTAAACGTGCAGCTGGAGTACTCTCCACGAGGGTCGATTCAGTAAGCTTTGGGGAAGATCATGTTTTCTTAAGAGGAGCGCTGCTATGCAGACGACACACGGTGGGCCGATTCTTGCATGACCTTGTTAATCAAGCCGTCCATGCATTTGAGGAAACTGTTCCACGCCAATGGATTCATCATCGTCAAATTTTCGTCCCAGCTAGTATCGTTTGCATATTACTTTTGTTGTAAGCCGTTTGCTTTCGTCTATAAAAGGCCTAAACATATATGCCAAAAAAGACGTGTGATCTTGACTGCTAATCTGTTTGCATTAGTCATGAGCTATCGACGCCGATGATAGACGACACGGCGGCGACTCACCTACTCTCTCTTTATTTTTTCTATTTATTTTTGGCAGGGGACTCACCTATTCCAATAGGTAACCACGTCATGATTCACGTTATATACTCCCTCCGTTCCTAAATATTTGTCTTTCTAGACATTCAAATGGACTACAACATACGGATGTATGTAGACATATTTTAGAATGTAGATTCACTCATTTTATTTTGTATGTAGTCACTTGTTGAAATCTCTAGAAAGACAAATATTTAGGTACAGAGGGAGTATATACTAGTGGGTAAAGATAGAATCGACACATGTACGTACATACGACGGATACGGGTCCTTCGTTATTCTCCAACCTAGCAAGTCAAGGCAAGCATTTTATGCTCAAAAAAAAGTCAAGGCAAGCATCCCATGCAAAAAAAAAAAAAACATGCAGAAAAAAAGTCAAGGCAAGCATCGACAAAGAGCAACTGTATTGTATTGAGGGCATTTCTAACCGATCTAAAAAATTAGTGGAGTAAACGTCCTAGAATACCTTAGGCCAACTTCACCGCACGACCCCATCGTGTCCGCGCGCGTCCGTTTGGGGTAAAACAAACGAAGCAGACGGCCCAGCGCGCGGAAGCAAACGGACTTTTTTCTGTTTTGTGTCCGCTTTTGACCCATTCCCAGCCCAAGTTTGCGCCGCTTTTGGGGTGAAACGGACACCACACGGACGCACGGGCCATGTGCGCGTGTCCTCCCCTGGCCCGCCCGTCGGTGGCACAGGGGCGCCTTTTTCTATCCGCCCCCTCCCTCCCTCCGGCCGCACCCCCTCCACTCTTCTCCACTCTTCCCCTCGCCGTCGCCGCCGCCGCCGCTGCCATTGCAGCCGTGCAGCTCGGACGCGCGCTCGCCCATCCCCTTTCCCTCGGCGCCGCCGATCTACCCAACCACGGCCACCTGGTTTGCGCACCCGCCGACTGGATTTGGGGCGGATCTGGTCGGTCTTGAGCTCGCCTGGCTGTGGGAGGCCGCGCCGTGCCATGGACTGGCCGGGCACCTCGCCGGAAGGCCCTGGCAGGGTCGCAAGGCCACATGCAGGCAGTGGCTCCTCCTCTAGCCGCTCGGATCTGCACCATCGGTGGTCTGCCGACAGATACACGAATGGCGGTAGGCCGGGCTCGATGCTTGCCCAAAAGCTCCTCGGTGCACCGTTGCCACTCATTAAGTGCGACCACTACCCAAAGAAGGTCGTGTGCCGCGTGTCTACAACGCCGGAACATGCCGGATGGGTGTTAATCAAGTGCTTAAACGATGGGGTATGTGCTCCTTTTAGCTTCGGTTTGTGCTCTAGATTTGACTAGTTGTGCTAACTTCAAATTTTATTGTGTACCATGGATGCAAGTTTTGGTATTGGGAAGAAGAGTACATCGATATATTGATAGAGCGCAATTTAGTAGATGTTCGTGCTCTTTTTGCTAGCATAGAGGCTGTAGATGAGACAAGTGCACTTGTTGCTAGATTAGAGGCTAGACATGAGACTAGGTGTGAGGAAGCAACATCGACTTCTTTAGACTCGAAGAAGAAAGAAACATCCAAGATCGAGCCTCCTACGCAGATCAACAATGAGTGAATCGAAAAGACACTAACCCAACTCAAGGGAGCAGTTATGGAAGTTGGATATCTTCTAAAATGTATTCTTGTGGTTCTTGTTTTCTTTGGTCTTACTTTTCTAGTCAAAATTTGGTGATGTATTCCCATGTACCAAAAATGAATGATGAAAAAAAGTTAAGGGCTTGCAAAGAAAAATGTAGGCGGACAGGATGCAGCCGGGATGCGTCCGCGCGCTGGGCGCACGGCCACCGCATCCCAGAAACTGCCTGGACACGACCCCATTGCCCTACCCAAACGGACAGAATCCGGGCAAAATGGACGTCCCTTTGGGGTCGCGGGGTGGAGTTGGCCTTCGAGCATCTACAACCGAAATTTGTAAATCTGGCCCGTCAAACACCCGTGAACGCGTCCGGGCGCATCCGCTGGCACTGGCCGGGCACGCCTCAAATTAGCCATTTTTCATCCGCCTCTCTTATATTTCATCCCCTAGATCCATACAAAGCCTGCAAAAGAAATCCTATGTACTACATTTACGTACTACCCTAACTACTCTTCATCGTCGGAGATGTCCACGACGACGATGGCGGGCGCCGGCTGGATGGGCGGGTAGGAGGGCTCTGACTTATCCTCCTCCTGCTCAACCTCATCCATGTAGGTGAACATCTTCGCCTCCTCCGCGGCCTCATGCGCCTCCATCTCCTGCTGGCGACGACGTCTTAACTGCGCAGCCGACTCCGACCGGAGGGAATTGAGGATGGCCTGTTGCTCCGCCTGCAGATTCCCGTCGCCAGCGTCCCCCACATCCTCCTCCTCCGGCTCATCCCCTCCTCCTCAAAGTCCTCCTCCTCCTCATCAGCATCGTCCTCCTCCTCCTCCTCTTCCGGATCCACTGCATCCGGAGGTAGCCCGCGGCGATCCGGGCTTCGCACCTAGCCCTGATCTGCTCAAGGAGCTTGAGCCAGCGCTCCGGTGTCAGAAATGGCTCGCTCCTCACCCGACGTTGTGGGGGAATGGCTACTAGGCGGACGGGTGGAGTCAAAAGTGGCGACGGCGGTGGACAGGAGGAAGAAAATGTGGATAGATGGTAGGGTTTCGGTGCCACCGCTCGACTTAAATAGCCAGGAAATGCACTACGCGGCCCGCCGAAATTGCGCCATGCAGCACCACTAGTTCGACGGAGGAGACGAGCTTCAGACTGTAGGGTTTGAGGGCGTTTCTGCATGGGACCCCTTCATCAGTCTGATGTGGCGGGTGTGCCCGAGCGCCCCCATATCCGCCCCATATTTGGGCTGGATATGGGGTTGCCGGCCAGCACAGGCGTTTGAGGCCTCCGGCTAGGTCGAAAAAATGTGAGCAGTCAGTGACCAGGCAGCCTGCCCGGGCGTATAAGGCGAGGTTGAGGCGCCGGGCTGTAGATGCTCTTAGTGGAGTATAAATACTTCACTAAAATTTGACCTAGCCGATTCCTTCAAGTTAGTGGAGTAAAAGTAAATTTGCATAAATTCAAACAAAGTTTAATCGAAATATGCATGCATGTAAACATAAGTTCAACATAGATAATCCTCGCAACCGAATATTAAACATAAATTTATAGAAATTAAAAACTTGAACTAAACTCGGCCTTGGAGGTCAACACAGTCCTTCCTGGCGAGGCCACCCTCGGTGCTTGCTGGGCCCGGGACGGTGCTGTCGTCATCGTCATTGGGGAAGATGCTCCGCTACTCGTCGACGTTGATCTCCTCCTTGCTAGCCTCGTTGCCGCCATCGTCACCGGAGATGACGATAACTTCGCCATCATTGATGGCGAACATTGCCCGCTCTGCCTCCACAGGCTCTCGGTACTGCCGGTGGAGGTCATCCATGTAGGCCTCGGCGGCTGCCTCTGCCTCGAGGTGCTCCCTCGCCTTACAACCCTCTTGCATCATCGGAGCGCTCACCACCCCCGGCACCGGTGGGATGAAGTGGATCAGAGCTGTACCGAAGGGGAAATTGAGCCTCGACTCGCGACCGTGGAACCGGACCTGCCACCGGTCGTACTCCAAGGCCGTGAGCTCGTACGTGTGGAACGGCCTGATCCACCGCCGTTCGTGGGTCTCCTGGTCGGTGATATCCGCCACACACATAGTCATGTGTGCTTATAATAAAAACTTACATGACATCTTTTGTCCTACCCTCCCTTGGCAGCGGGGGTCCATAAGGAACTAAGGGATATTAAGGCCTCATTTTAGTAGAGAACCAGAACAAAGCATTAACACATGGTGAATACATGAACTCCTCAAATTACAGTCATACCCGGAGAGTATCCCAACTATTGTCACTTGGGGGACTACAAATCAGAACAATAACAAGTGCATATAACTACCAAATATGATCAGGAAATCAAATATGTTCATGAAAACGTTCAGATATGAAATCATGGCACTTGGGCCCTAGTGACAAGCATTAAGCATAACAGAGTCACAGCAATATCAATCTCACAACATAGTGGCACTAGTAGAAAAGGGGGCATTTGTCCCGGTTCGTAAGGGCCTTTAGTCCCGGTTCATGAACCGGGACTAATGGGTCGTTACTAATACCTCCCCCTTTAGTCCCGGTTCTAACACGAACCGGGACAGATGGGCCTCCACGTGGCCGGTGCGCCGAGCCCAGGCAGGGGGGCCTTTGGTCCCGGTTGGTGGTACCAACCGGGACCAAAAGGCATCCACGCGTCAGCAACTGGCTGGAGCTGATGTTTTTCTTTTTTTTAAAAAAAGTGGCTGCTTTAGGGGTTTTGGGGGTTGTTTTTAGGTTGTTATTAGCTAGCTAATAGAGAGAAGTGTCCTCTTTTATATCTTCGTCCTTGGTTTACCAACGCTGCTGCTATGTTCATTTCACCGCTGATATAATAACTCATGCATGCTCGCATCATACATCATCATATATAATAACAAGTCCTACTAATCATGCATCATCATACAACTTCTACTCGTTATTAATAATAAGTCATACGATCATCATCCTCATAGTCATCGAACCCAACCCTACATAATTGTTCTTAGCACATGATCATCAGTATCAGGTAGGACCTAAACACCCTTAAGGTAAAATAGCATAAAACAATATAGACCCTGACTCTCCATTATGAAGAATGGAGATCATCCTGCCTCCAATTCTTGCGCTTCACTGCCTTTTGCTTCCAAGAAGCTCCTTACGACTGTCCATACATTTTTTCCATTCTTTGATTGTCATGTCTCCACTTCTTTTAGAAACCCGGTATGGACAATTGAGATTCGTAGGAAGACCTGGTTGTAGGTTCAAAACATGAAGGCTACTGTGCGTATACATCAGATGAGGCACACAATCATTCGGGATTATCTGTTGAAAAACATAGTAATAACTTCGTAGTTAGCAATGATGTACTAGTTTTAGAAGTGTGCAAAAAGATGCACGGATGTCGTAATAGTAAAAAATCTTACCAGGGTATCTCCATGGTAGTTACCATAGTTCAACACGTGCACTAGTGGCACGTATTGACCATAATGTTGAGGAGTTCGATTGTAGACATTGTAATTCTCAAGATCAGTACAAAATGCGATCAGATAATTTTTGTCCCCATAAGTTAATTCGGAGCCATCGGTGTAGTGGGTTTTGTCTACCATCTTCCGCACATTCTTTGAAGAATGAAAATAAGCTGTCAATGGAAATAAGCTATCAACTATTTTGAAATAAACAATATAAATTACTTGATAACTATGTTAAGCTCACATGTGGGAAGAATTGGAGGTGTATCCACAAGGACCCAAATCGAAGGTCTGTCTTGCTCGATTGTAGGATCACCAAGATCCATGGTGACAAGCATACCCTCATCAAAACCATACATCTTGCAAAGTGCTTCCCAATTTTTGCAACCAAAATGGGTTACACTCTCAACATTGTACAACTTTATATTACTTGAATATCCACACCATGACGGGTCCTTAGGAGAATTTTTTTGGTTTCCATACTTTCATGGTCTTCAAAACCCATCCTCTCCAAGACATAGCGTCTTGCATAGCATGGGATAAGCTAGTCGAATTGGAAAAGATGAAAAATACACGTTAAAATAGTTGAAGTCGTGCTTAATTACGAAAAAAACTATTGCCGTCGTTGCGTACCGTATGAACATCGAAGGTCTCCTCGAGCTTAATGCGGAAGCGCCGATCTTCGTCCAGCTCAATGAACCTGTCGCACATACCACAGTCGTCGTGGCACCAGTCACACTCCCCCGAGCGGTTTTCGTCGTCCGAGTACGACATTTCCGGCCTATGTTCATAATTCAAATATTAAACTTGTACAATTAAATATATGTACTAAAAAACCTAAATTAGATCATTATTATTAATCACGGGTTGACTATCGGTGATGGTACGTAGCTCCTCCTTTCATTCCCAAGTGCATTATTACACCAAATTGTCTAGCACACAGGAATGACGGAGAAGCTACCCCCACGACGGAGTGGATGATGGAGGGGGCTCCTAGATTTTTGCATAGTGCTCTCCAATTTTAGCATTCAAAGTAGGAGTACTTTTCCAATATGAGCATTCAATAAGCAAAACCAAATCATAAAATAAAGTAGTATTCAAATTAGCATGCATTCAATTATAAGCAAAAGTACATCATCTCTTGTGTCCGTACATCGTCAAATATTATCACTAATACTCCTCGAATACTATCATACATATAGCATCACTAATACAGCTAGAACCGTAGCGCCCGACGGGTATCGTCGCGGGCAGTGGACACTCAAAGATAAGGAACCATCACAGGATCATAGCTCCAGTGAGATCCCTGAAGAACCTGCCAGGTATTGTCGAACCTGCCCTCCAATGCAACCATGTAGTGACGGACGTGCTCGTCGTCCTCGCTGACACGGTGACGTACCACCTCCGCGGTGTCCGGAAGCCTCGGCACCATCACTGGCCCACGCGATCGCCACCAAACAAGAATCGGGTCAACAACGGGCTGCCTCCTCACCAACCTACGTTCCCCGGAAGGTAGCACCTACCAATACCAGCCTGGCGAAGCCCAGTCCCGAACATGGCCCTGATCAAACAGGCCTCCACCGCCGAGTCGACGACGACGAGGATGCGGGATAGGCATCGCCGACGTCGATGCGGGAACTACTTCTATATATAGTTAAATAAAGTAGTTTATTAAATCAACTAGCTAGTTCAACTATATATGAAGCATTTACTATAAATAAAATAAAGTAATACTTACTAAAAACAAATTAATTTAACTACAGTTCTATTATTTTTCTAACTAATTATATTAAACACTTTCTCTTCTTATTTTTTCCTTTTTCCTCTATTCTAAATATGAACATATTCATAAATGACTTATATCATTCACAATTTTCCTATACATACACAATAAATTGACAAAGAAAATACTATGAACAAAAAAATCATTAAAATTCTATGAACAAAATTACAACAGAAAAAAATCATAAAAATTCTATGAACTGAAAAAAATCATAAAAATTTGACATCTAAATTACTTACACAATATGAAAAAAATTGACATCTAAATTACAACAGAAAAAATCTTAAAAATTTGACATCTAAATTACAACAGAAAAAATCATAAAAAAAATCTAACACAATATGAACAAATTAATTACACAATATGAAAAAAAATCTAACAGAAAAATCTATGAACTACACATCTAAATTCAATTAACTACAAAAAAATCTAACAAAAAATCTATGAACAAAAAAATCATATGAACAGAAAAAAATCTATGAACAAAAAAATTCAATTAACACATCTAACAGAAAAATTCTATGAACAGAAAAAAAATCTAACAAAAAAATCTATGAACTACAAAAAAATCTAACAAAATCTAACTCAATTAACTACTACTAACATCAAATTAAATTAGTTGCTCACGGCGACGGTGTCGGGGACGGCGACGGCGACGGCGGGGGCAGGGGCGGGGCGCGGCGACGGGCAGGGCCGGGGCGGGCCGGGGCGGGGCGGGGCGGCGCGGCGATCGGGGCGGCGCGGGACGGCGCGGGGCGACGACGGCAACGGCGGGTAGCCTGGCGGCGTCGGGCGGGCGGGGAAGAAACTGAACCAAATTTTCACGACTGCTGCTTATATAGGCAGAGCGTTGGTCCCGGTTCGTGAGACCAACCGGGACCAATGCAGCCATTTAGTCCCGGTTGGAGCCACCAACCGGGACCAAAGGCCTCTTTTCAGCAGTCCAAAGGGCGGGAAGCAGAGGCCTTTAGTCCCGGTTGGTGGCACCAACCGGGACTAAAGGGGGGGCATTGGTACCGGTTGGTGCCACGAACCGGTACCAATGCACCCGTTTAGTCCCGGTTCGTGCCACGAACCGGGACTAAAGGCCTTGCGCTGGCGCGGTGCAGTGGGATGTTTAGGCCCACCTTGCTAGCTGAGGAGCGGCCGCACCTGTTTATAAATGCAACTCTGCCCTCCCATTTGAACTCCTCACTATTGCAGGCCTACTGGCCAAAACTTGTGTCTCTGCCTGTGGGCCTGCTGGGCAGTCTGCGGGCCTGAATCCTGGCCCAGTAAGGTTTCTAGTCGTATTCAGGCCGTGGTGGCCCAGTAGGTGGCAATTTTTTTATTTTTTCCCATTTTTTGTTTTCTTTTTTGCTTTATTTATTTTATGATAATTCTTTTTGCTTTTAATGTTTTGAACAGAATTCTAATTACTTATTTATTTTCATTTATGATAATTCCTTTTGCTATTAAAGTTTGTAACAAAATTCTAATTACTTAATTATTTTCTTTTATGATAATTCTTTTTGCTATTAAAGTTTGTAACAAAATTCTAATTACTTATTTATTTTCTTTTATGATAATTATTTTTGTTTTTAATCTTTTGAACAAAATTCTAATTACTTATTTATTTTCTTTTATGATAATTCTTTTTGCTATTAAAGTTTGTAACAAAATTCTAATTACTTATTTATTTTCTTTTATGATAATTCTTTTTACTATTAAAGTTTGTAACAAAATTCTAATTACGTAATTATTTTCTTTTATGATAATTCTTTTTGCTATTAAAGTTTGTAACAAAATTCTAATTACTTACTTATTTTCTTTTATGATAATTCTTTTTTGCTTTTAATGTTTTGAACAGAATTCTAATTACTTATTTATTTTCTTTTATGATAATTCTTTTTGCTATTAAAGTTTGTAACAAAATTCTAATTACTTATTTATTTTCTTTTATGATAATTCTTTTTGCTATTAAAGTTTGTAACAAAATTCTAATTACTTATTTATTTTATTTGGTACAGGTTTTAAGGCTGGTGCCCCACGAGCACCTTTTAGTACCGGTTCGTGGCATGAACCGGTAAAAGAGTTTTTTAGTTGATTCTTTCTGCAGCTGTTTTTTAGTCCCACCTCGCCAAGCGAGAGGCACTCGCAGCGGTTTATAAGCCCTGAGTGTAGAGATGATGAAGGGAGAAGAGGAGTGCTCACCTACACGCTGGCATGAAGCTAAGCAATGTGCAGATGAGCATTGCGCCTCTCTTTCATTTTGGCATGGTATATATAGGCATATCATTGGTCCCAGTTGGTGGCATGAAACGGTTGGTGGCATGAATAGTTAAAATTTGAATTCTTTGAAATTTGTGTGAATCACAAGTTTGTGATTAACTTTACTAAAAAAATGAGCATAGATGCTCCTATAGAGAGAATTCAACCTAAATTCATAATAAATTTCTATGAACTTTAGAGAAATTCAGTATGAATTAGGTCAAATTCCCTGTATAAGGGCATCTATTTTCACTTTGAGAGGAGGTCAACAAGGCAGAGAGGGAGGGGCTTATAAACCGGTGTGAGCGCCCTTCGGTTGGCGAGGTGGGACTAAACTCTGACCGCAACAAGGACCAACCCTTTAGTCCCGGTTGGTGGCATGAACCGGGACTAAAGGGCAGCCTTTGGTCCCGGTTCAAGCCACCAACCGGGACCAATGGTGGTGGGCCAGGAGCGAGGCCCATTGGTCCTGGTTCGTCCCACCAACCGGGACCAAAAGGTCCAGACGAACCGGGACCAATGGCCCACGTGGCCCGGCCGGCCCCCGGGGCTCCCGAACCGGGTCCAATGCCCCCATGGGTCCCGGTTCTTGACTGAACTGGGACTAATGGGCTGACCCAGCCTGGACCATTGCCCCTAGGGCTGGGCATTTAAACCGAAAACCGATGTACCGAATCGAAATAACCGGCACCGAAGCCGAATACACCGAAACCGAGAGCATCGGTACTATGATCGGTTAGTATATCTGGAAAACCGAAGTTAGTTCGGTGAATTCGGGTTTGGCCCTCGGTCAACCGAACTGACCGAACACCGAGTAAAATAAAGGCCCAGCCGGCCGGCCCATATGCTATCGCTACAGCCTTACCCTAATCCCTTGCAGCCGCACCCGTGAGGTAGTGACTAGCGAGCGAGCCGCCACCGTTTCCCGTCTGACCTCTGCAATTCCATTCGCCGCCTCCTCGCTTCCCGCATGGTGGTGTTTATTGATCGATGCTTCGGCTTCCGTCCCTTGCTGGAGTTCCCGATGGAGGCCCGTCCTTTTATACTACAACGCCCGCTGGGACTAGGACTTCAATCACTGGCTCACCGCAGCGGCGGGGACGAGGAGCTCCGAATCCTAGCTGGCTCGCCGGAGACGGATCCTTAGCAGCGTCGCCGGCAGCGCTGCTTACACCACCCTCCTACAGAACTGCGGATCTACGCCTCTGATCCACGGCTGCAAGGCTGCAAGGTAAGTCCTCTGTTTCGATATGTGTTCATTTTTTCCCCATCTAAAAAAATCTGAAACACGATCGAGTTTGAAAATCATTCTGTAATATAGACTATAGTGCTTGTATTATTGCATCTGATGTCAGTCTAGTTTTAAAATCATTTAGAAATCATTCTTGTGTTGAACTGTTGATGAATACACGGCCTAAAATAATTGCAGAACTAGAGTACTGTAGTACTATTCTTCATTGCCAGCCATCTGATTTGATTTGGTTTGACTGTAGATGTCGTCCGAGGTTCAAGAAATCGTGGGGACATACACGGTTGCGCCTTCTTCAGCTCTAACAGCAGTTGGTGTAGTACCTATGGACGTCGAGAAGGCAGCTGGCAGTGATCGTGATGTTGAGATTGTGCAAGCAGAGGAAGCAAGGAAGGAGGATGACAAACAAGGGACTGGGAAGGCAAAAGTTGTGATTGTGAAGGGGGATGACAATGACAAGAAAGATACTCGGAAGCAGATGGCATCAAGATCAGAGATGTGGAACCACTTTGAAAAGGTCATGATCAATGGTGTTTTGCAGAAAGGAAAATGCAAGTTCTGCAAGAGTGATATCAACGCCCATACTACTGTTAATGGTACATCTGCTCTGCGCAAACATTTTAATATTTGCAAGCGTAATCCTCATAGAAATATTGCTGATGATAAACAAGCTGTGTTGCAATATAATCAGGGTGATAGTGTTAATACTTGGAAATATGATCCTGATGCTATTAGGGATGCTTTGGTGGAAATGATGATAGTGGATGAACTCCCCTTTGCATTTTGTGAAAAGGCTGGGTTCAGGAAGTTTATGTCTGTAGCATGCCCACGTTTCTTAGTTCCATCTAGGAGAACATGCACTAGGGACATTGTTGGCAAATATTTTGAAGAGAAGGCTAAACTGAAACTTTTCTTTAAAGAACATTGTGAAAGAGTGTGTCTCACCACTGATTGTTGGTCTTCTCAACAAAAAGATAGCTACATGACTGTTACTTCCCACTTCATTTGTAAAGACTGGAAACTTCACAAGAAAGTGATTGGCCTTTTCAATGTTAAGAGTCATAAGGGTGATGATATTGGGAAATACTTGCAGAAAACCTTGATCGATTGGGGGATAGAGAAGGTCATGACAATTACCATTGATAATGCTAGTAATAATGATGGTGGAATTGGTTATATGAAAAATGAATTGAATAAAGCTAAGACTTGCATATCTGAAGGCAAATATCTCCACATGAGGTGTGCTGCCCACATTGTCAACTTAATAGTTACTGATGGTCTAAAAGAAGTTGATACTTCAGTCAAGCGTGTGCGTGCAGCTGTTAGATATGTGAGGAACAGCCCAAGTAGGCTGACTAAGTTCAAAGAATGTGCTGACCTAGAGAAAGTTAACACTAAAGCTTTCTTGATCCTTGATGTGACCACTAGGTGGAACTCTACATATTATATGTTGAAGGCTGCTACTAGCTATGAGAAAGTTTTTGTAAGGTATGCTGATGAGGATCCGTACTATGCAATTGATGTACTTAGTGACAAAGGTAAGGAGAAGGGCCCTGGAGTTCCAGAAGAGCAGGATTGGGAGAATGTCAACAAGTTGGCAGAATTTCTTGCACATTTTGCTGATCTAACAACTCGTGTTTCTGCCTCACTACATGTGACTGCTCACAGTTTTTTCCATGAGATTGGTGAGGTGAATATATTAGTGAAAAAATGGATGGACAGTGGGGATGGTTTGAAAATTGCAATGGCAGAGAGGATGAAGGATAAGTATGACAAATACTGGGGTAATTGGCATGAGCCCGATCCCAACAAGAAGGGGAAGGAAAAGGATAACATGAACTTGTTGATTTTCATTGCAACAGCACTTGATCCAAGGTAAAACAATTCAAGTATTGTAATATGTTTTTTTTATTATGTGATCTTTCTTCTTCTCTAGCAGCACATATTAAATTCATCTATTGTTGAATCGAAGATACAAGCTTGCAGAATACACACATCTTGCCATTTTGGAAATGTATGGGGATGACAAAGGGCCTAGGGTGTGGGCTGCAATCAATACTTGTCTCCGAGATTTGTTCGAAGAGTATAGGGTGATGTATGCTCCAGAAATTGCATCGACTCAAACCACTCGGGAAGCTGAATCTGCAAGTGGAGGGCACGCAAGCATGATGAAGTCTTTGATTGCCAAAAAAATGAGGTTGAACAATGGTGGCAGCAGTAGTAGCAAGTCTGAGCTGGACAAGTTCCTTGCTGAGGAAACTGAAGATGATAGCCCAAATTTTGACATGCTACTTTGGTGGAAGATCAATTCATCCAGGTTTCCTATACTGGCATGCTTGGCTCGTGATGCTTTGGCAATCCCCATTTCAACGGTTGCATCAGAGTCTGCATTCTCCATTAGTGGGCGCATTCTTGATGACTTCAGAACTTCTCTTACTCTTTTTATGGTAGAAGTTCTTGTATGCACTCAAGATTGGCTTCGACATGGCACTCCTCCCAGCATAGTAGAGAAGATCGAAGAGCTGACCAAGCTTGAACAAGGTAACTCAAATACATTAACTTTGCATCCTCTACTATGTGTTCATTTGCGGTTATACAATGCTTGATTCCACCATTATTGTTTTCAGAATTAATTGCGGAGTATAAGGAGAAAGCAAAGCTCCAAAGCAATGCCAAGTCCACCACCACAAAGCCTACTTCTTAAGAATTGGTGAGATTTCAAAATGGAAAAAATCATAATTTTATTTATGAGTGTATCTGTTCGGACGAACCACTCATGTTGTTTTGTTGGTTGTAGTTCTGGATAACTTGTTGATGAAGGCTGGAGCAGAAGTTTTGGATAGCTTGTTGATAAGGCGAATTCTCAGCAGTGATTGTGCTCTTGTATGCTGCCGGCTACTATCTATTTCCTATTTCCAAATTAAGTCCTGAGGGCTAAGTGTCATGTGTCGTTGAACGTTATTGTTATTGTCGTGTCTTGAGACTTGAGTTTGGTTCGTCTGCTAAATTATTGTTTGGATGCTATATTTTGAGTCAAATTTGGTATGCTTATTCTGTTCAGAACCGCAGCCTGTTATTAGCTTTTTCACTTGTTTGTTATTACTGCTTATGAGGGAATTGGTAAGTACTCTGAGACATGCCAAAAGTGACCTCTCTCCCTAATCATATTCTATCATTTTCTTATTTTAAAATGTTGTGTATGAAGGGGCATGTGAGTTGGCATGGTGGCTAGCTTTTAACATGCAGCCATCCAGTGCTACAGAGTACTGTACTGTCAGAGATTCCTGCTGCTGCTAGCCTTTTTCTATTATATAATGATACATATCGGTGCTGTTCGGTCACCCCGATGACCGAACCGATTTCTCGGTGCACCGGACCCTCGGTTTGGCAATTTTTTATTAGCTGTTCGGTCACTGATTTCTCAAAACCGAACTCTGTTAAGAGCACGAAGAACCGCACCGTTCGGTTCGGGGGAACCGAACGCCCAGTCCTAATTGCCCCCTTTTCTACTATTGTGGATACTAGAGATCAAGCCCTAACAAATTTACTTGATTACATGACAAATCTCATCCAACTCCATCACCGTCCAGCAAGCCTACGAAGGAGTTACTCACTCCCGGTGGTGCGCATCACGGAATTGTTGATGGGGAAGGGTTGGTTGATGATGATGATGGCGATGAACCCCCTCTCCGGAGCACCAAACAGACTCCAGATCAGCCCTCCCGATGAAGAACAAGAGGTGGCGGCGGCTGTGTATCATGAAACACGATGAAACTTCTTCTCTAACTTTTTTCTTGGGAAGACGATATTTATGGAGTTGATATTAGGATCATTGAAACCTTGTGTGCCCCACAAGGCTGGCCGCACCCTGTTGCCTTGTGGGTGACAGGTGACCCCCTTTGGTGGGTGTTCTCTACAATATTTTCTTTTATTCCATAAAAACTCTCCAAACAGTTTTGTCCAATTTCGAGAACTTTATTTCTGAACAAAAAACAACACCATGGTAGTTCTGCTGAAAACAACATCACTCTATGTTAGTTATATTCAAATCATGCAAAATAGAGTCCAAAACAAGAGCAGAAGTGTGAAAAAGTAGATACGATGGAGACGTATCACGCCCCTCCCCAACATGCTCCACCGCGACCCCCTCTTCTCTGGCTCTGACCTAGAATTTCTCCGGTGAAATTCCAGCAGCCCCAAGCACCACTCGGCCACCCACTACTGGAGAACTCTGGTGAGCCTGAGACCCGTCTGGAACCCTAATTGCACCGAAGACCGAAGAGCTATGCTACTTGTGAGTTGCGTTGGGATTTCCTTGAATAGGAGAGGATGATGCCGTATAGTAGAGGTAAGTATTTCTCTCAGTTAAGAACCAAGGTTATCAATCCAGTAGGAGAACCACACAAGACCTCGTGAACAACACCTAGACACAAAAGAACAAATACTTGCACCCAATGCAAACAACGGGTTGTCAGTCCCGACACTTAATTGCAAGGATCAAGTATGATAATGGTAGATAGATAAAAAACACAAAATAAAATAAATGCAAATAAATTGCACCAAGTTATGTTTGGATTTGAATATATGATGAAGATAGACCCCGGGGCCATAGTTTTCACTAGAGGTTGGGTAAACAAATTACTATTGGGCAATTGATAGAAAAACACATAGTTTTGATGATATTCAAGGCAATGATCATGTGTATAGGCATCACGCCCGAGACAAGTAGACCGACTCTTGCCTGTATCTACTACTATTACTCCACACATCGACCACTATCCAGCATGCATCTAGAGTAGTAAGTTCGTAAAGTACGGAGTAACACCTTAAGCAAGATGACATGATGTAGACAAAGTAAACCCAATCAATATGAATAAACCCAATCTTTTTATCCTTAATAGCAATGATACAAATACTTGTCATGTCCCTTTCTGTCACTAGGATTGAACACCACAAGATTGAACCCATCACAAGGTACCTCTCCCATTGCAAGATAAATCAATCTAGTTGGCCAAGCCAAATGGATAGATCGGAGAGAAATACAAAGCTATGAAATCATGCATATAAGAATTCAGAAATGACTCAAATAATATTCATGAATAATTTGATCATAAACCCACAATTCATCGGATCCCAAGAAACACACCGCAAAAAAGGATATTGAATAGATCTTATGAACATCAAGGAGAAAACTGAATTGAAGATCAAAGAGAGAGAAGAAGCCATCTAGGTACTAGCTATGGACCCGTCGGTCTGTGGTAAACTACTCACACATCATCATAAGGGATGCAAGGTTGATTGCGAGGCCCTTCGTGATTGATTCCCCCTCCGGCAGAGTACCGGAAAAGGTCTCCAAATGGGATCTCCAAAAAACAGAAACTTGCGGCAGTGGAAAAAGTATTTTGGCTGCCTCTATGATGTATTGGGAATATTTGGGAATTTATACAACTGGAATTAGGTCAAGAGGTGCTATGAGGGGCCCACAAGCCTGGGGGTACCCCCTGGGGCGCGCTCTACGGTCTTGTCGCTCCCTCGTGGCTCCACAGGTCTTCTCCCAAAGCTTCTAGGGTACCTTTTGGTCTAGAAAAGATCATAAAAAGTTTCGTAGCATTTTTCTCCGTTTGGTACCGATTTTCTGAAAAGCCAAAACCAAGCAAAAAACAGCAACTGGCACTGGGCACTAGGTTAATAGGATAGTCCCAAAAAATGATATATAATTGCCAATAATTTCATAATAAACATCCAAGATTGCTACTATAATAGCATGGAACAATAAAAAAATTATAGATACTTGTAGACGTATCAAGCTCCACCGCCACGATGTTGTTTCTAGCGAGGTAATTCTGCGCCCGATGTTGCCATCTTGTCCATCGTCTCTGTCACACCCAAGCGCACCTCGCTGACCCATTCGCTAGACTAGGAGGGCACCACAGCGAGCGGTGCGTCCACACTCGAGAGCTTGATATGTCTCCAACGTATCTATACTTTTTGATTGTTCCATGTTGTTATATTATCATTATTGGATGTTTTACAATCATTTTATAAGCATTTTATATCATTTTTTGGTACTAACCTATTGACATAGTGCCCAGTGCCACTTGTAGTTTTCTGCTTGTTTTTTACATTACAGGAAATCAATACCAAACGGAGTCCAGACGCAGCGAAACTTTTTGTGGATTTTCTCTAGACCAGAAGACACAAGTTGGGCCGAAGAAGTACCAGAGGGATGCCCCAAGGAGGGCACGCCTGGGGGCCCAGGCGTGCCCAGGTGAGTTATGCCCACCTCGGTGGCCTCCCACACCACCACTTTGCTCTATAAATACCCCAATATTCCAGCAACCTTGGGGGAGTCGACGAAAATCAATTCCAGCAACCGCAAGTTCTAGAAACACCAGATCAAATCTAGAGACCATCACAGAGGGGTTCGTCATGTACATTGGTGCCTCTCCGATGATGCGTGAGTAGTTCTTTGCAGACCTAGGGGTATGTAGTTAGTAGCTAGATGGCTTCCTCTCTCTCTCTCTCTTGATTCTCAATACAATGATCTCTTAGAGATCCATATGATGTAAGTCTTTTTGCGGTGTGTTTGTTGGGATCCGATGAACTTTGAGTTTATGATCAGATCTATGTTTTTATCCATGAAAGTTATTTGAGTTTTCTTTGATCTCTTATAGGCATGATTGATTATAGCCTCATATTTCTTCTTCAATATTTGTTTTTTTTGGCCAACTTGATCTATTTATCTTGCAATGGGAAGAGGAGCTTTGTGATGTGTTCGATCTTACGGTGCTTGGTCCCAGTGACAGAAAGGGAAACGACACGTATGTATCGTTGCTTTTAAGGATAATAAGATGGGGTCTATTTCTACATAAATAGATCTTGTCTACATCATGTCACCATTCTTATGGCATTACTCCATTTTTCCATGAACTTAATACACTAGATGCATGCTAGATAGTGGTCGACGTGTGGAGTAATAGTAGTAGATGCAGGCAGGAGTTGGTCTACTAATCTTGGACGTGATGCCCATATAATGATCATTGCCTAGGTATCATCATGATTATTTGAAGTTCTATCACTTCCCAACAGTAATTGTTTTCCCACCGTTTGCTATTTTTCTCGAGAGAAGCCACTAGTGAAACCTATGGCCACCGGGTCTTTTCTTTATTATATTTGCCTTCGCGATCTATTTTATTTGCTTTTATTTTCAGATCTATTAAACCAAAAATACAAAAATACCTTGCTGCACTTTATTTTATTTGCGATCTATTTATACAATCTATTACAACTTTCTCCCGTCTCCGTGCCTTCTGGCGCCGTTACCCGAAAGGGATGTACAACCCCTTTAACACGTCGAGTTGCGAGTATTTGTTATTTGCGTGCGGGAGCTGTTTAAGTTGTGTTGCGTGGTTCTCCTACTGGTTCGATAACCTTGGTCTCATCATTGAGGGAAATACCTACCGTTGTTATGCTGCATCATCCCTTCCTCTTTGAGGAAATACCGACGTAGTTCAAACAAACATCAAAAGGAATTTCTGGCACCGTTGCCGGAGAGACATCGTCAACATCAACCAGATTCCTAATCACAAATATCATCTCCTTGCAATTTACATTATTTGCCATTTGCCTCTCGTTTTCCTCTCCCCCACTTCACAAAAAATTGTCGTTTTATTCGCCCTCTTTTTGTTCGCGGTTTTCTTGTCAGATCTATTCGTGTTCTTGCTTCTTGTCACAAAGGCTGGTTTCACCACTCCTCCTTCATTACCAGATTTTGAAGTTCTATACTTCAAACAAAGACAAGGAAAAAATTTGGAAGATGCTTGGTATAGGCTAATGGAGTCCTATCGCGTTTGCAATTTAAAGAGAGATGCAAAAATTTTGCTTAGAAATTTTTATGTAGGATTGGCTTTGCATCATAGACAACTTTTAGATTTTGCCACAAAAGGGAATTTTGTTGAACTTGATGTCAATGCTGCCTATGAAATCTTAGAAGGAATTTTCGGGGTTCCACCACAAAAAAAGGGTTTTCCTTCACCCCAGAGGGAGTTCAAATTTTGGACAAACTTGGTCATTGCATAAGCATATGATTGAATTGCAAAAATATAATGGACCTTTTAAACATCTCAATGGTAGTATCAATCAGATGAACACTTTGATTACCCTTTGCAACAAACGGTTGGATATTTTAGATCTCAAGATGGTTTCTTTCCCAAAAAATTTGGGGAGGCACAAAGAGAGCGCAAATTAAGAGCGTCCCGGATTTGAAAAAACTCTTACTAAAGTGGCAAAGATTATAGATGACAATACGTAGATCCTTTGCATTATGCCTAGCTAGGGGCGTAAAATGATAGCGCTCGTTGGGAGGCAACCCAACTTGTATCTTTTTGCTATTTGGTTTTCTTTCTATTTTCAATAAAATACCCAATTATTCCTCTGATTAGATGTGTTTTTGTGGTTTAAATTAGTGTTCGTTCCAAGCAAGGCCTTTGGGATGATTTGGGTGAGAGTTGATTTGATCTTGCTGAAAAAACAAAAACTTTTGTGCTCACGGAAATATTTTTCATTTTTAACAGAAGAGTTCTTTTGAGTTGATTCTTTTTGCAGAAGATTAAGAAACAAATTATTCACATCTTCCTAATTTTTCGGAATTGTTGGAGTTACAGAAGTATTTTTCCATATGAACATATTCTGCTACAGACTGTTCTATTTGCTACAGACTGTTCTGTTTTTGACAGATTCTGTTTTCTTTCCGTTGTCTGCTTGTTTTGATGATTGTATGGTTTTCTTTGAAGAGTTTTTTCCATAAAAAAGTTGGATTACAGTAGATATAATGCAAAAATAAAATATGAATGGGTTTGCAAAAGTACTTATAGTAGTGGTTTGCTTTCTTATACTAAGGGATCTGACGAAGGTTTTGGTGAGTTTTGGGTGATTGAATTTTTCAAGTTTTGGGTGATCTTACGATGGATGAAGGAATAAGGATTAACAAAAGGCTAAGATTGGGGATGCCCGAGGCACCCCAAGATAATATTCAATAAGTAGCAAGCAACTAAGCTTGGGGATGCCCCCGAGTGGCATCCCCTCTTTCTTCTAACAATCATTGGTATTTTAGTTGGAACTATATTTTTATTCGTCACATATTATGAGTTTTTCTTGGAGTGTCTTGTATGATATGAGTCTTTACTTGTTTTGCTTTGTCTTTTAAGTCTTGAATCCTTGCTAGACACACCTTTTTGAGAGACCAAAAATTATGCTATGCTTGCTCCTATATTTCACTTAAATTTTTAGAGCCATTGAATTGCTCTAGTGCTTCACTTGTATCTTTTTGAGCACGGTGTGCTTTGTTATTTTTGAAGAAATGCTCTCATGCTTCACTTAGATTTATTTGGGAGTTACTAATTTTTTAAAGAAATTCTCTCTTGCTTCACTTAGATTATTTGGAGAGAAAGAAATATTATGCACATGTTCTTCACTTAAATTTGTTCGAGTTTATTAAAAGCAACATATGAAAATAGTCCCAAAGTGATAGATATCCATGGAGGATATAATAAAAACTTTCATGAAGATCGTTGGATAAAATAGACATGATTCTTAGTAATGGTTTTTAGATATGACGATATGATATGTGAGTCATGTTGATGAGTAATTATGCTTTAGTAAGAATATTGGTGTTAAGGTTTGTGATTCCTTATGCAAGCACGCAATTCAATAGTTATGCAATGAAATTATATCCTACTTGTGGTGCATTATTCGGTGTTACTTACGCCTAATGCTTGGGTACGAGATTTTTCGTTTCTTGGTTGGTCGCTTCTCAATCTTTTTTGCTAGCCTTCATTTTTGCACTAAGTATGATCACTACTTGTGCATCCAAAACCCTTTAAACCAGTTTTGCCATATGCGTCCACTATACCTACCTACATGCGGTATTTCCATGCCGTTCTAAGCAAATTTGCATGTGCCATCTCTAATTTTCAAATTATTTTATTTTTTGTGTGCTCGTACCGCTCGCGAGGCGGTGAAGGGTGGCCAATATTTTCCATGCTAGATGTGTTATTCTCACGGTGAGTGTTTATTCACTTGTCATTGCACGAGAGTATGACAAAGGTATTAGGGATGCCTAGTCCCGAAATGAAAAATAAATTTACTTTATGTTTTCCAATAACAAATTCCTTGGAAATTGTTTGTATGGAGGGCACCCGTGGATACGGACAAGCCATGGAAAGTGAAAGTAATGGTGGAAAAAGGAATAAACTTTATTTTCTGTTTGGGAACCGCCTATGATGTATCTAGCATGGAAAGTATTGGGTCGGAGCTCTAATTCGTTTCTGTTGGTGGGAAAAGTATGCCTCCCAAAATGTTTTTATCTCTCAATTTTCGTTTTGAGCCCTGGCACCTCTACAAATCCCTACTTCCCTCTGCGAAGGGCCTTTCTTTTACTTTATGCAATTTTTATTTTGAATTTGAGTCTCCATCTTCTCTTATAAAGCACCAACTAAGGGGCACTATGATCGTATTTGAGCATTGGGTGTAGCTAATATTCAAGTGTGTTTCATGAATGGATCAATGGTTGAGCATAATGGGCTAGGGATAACTTGCTTTAGTGTTCATATTTTGAAAGACATGGTTGATTGTGGATATGCTTGAGTATTAAAATCTTCATGTCAAAACTAGACTATTGCTTTGAACCATATAAAAAGTCCAAATGTCCATGCTACAAAGAAAAGATTATGTGATGAACATGTTAGGTAGCATTCCACATCAAAAATTCTAGTTTTATCATTTACCTACTCGAGGACAAGCAGGAATTAAGCTTGGGGATGCTGATACATCTCCAATGTATCTATAATTTTTTATTGTTCCATGCTGTTATATTACCATTATTGGATGTTTTACAATCATTTTATAGTCATTTTATATCATTTTTGGTACTAACCTATTGACATACTGCCCAGTGCCAGTAGCTGTTTTCTGCTTGTTTTTTACATTGCGGAAAATCAATACCAAACATTGTCCAAACGCAGCGAAACTTTTTGTGGATTTTTTTGGGACCAGAAGACTGTCGGTGTCAAAACCGGCAGATCTCGGGTAGGGGGGGCCCAAGCTGTATGTCTGAGGACCGAAGGTAAGTTTGAACAAAGGACACCGTGTTTACCTAGGTTCGTGCCCTCTTGATGGAGGTAAAATCCTACTCCTGCTTGATTATATTCGAGGGTATAGGGGTTACAAGAGTTGATCTACCACGACATCGAGTTGCTAACCCTAGATTGGCTAGCCTAGCAATGTTGGCTCTTTGCCTTCGATCCACCCTCCGGTTTATATAGACATTGGAGGCGCTTAGGGTTGTACAAAGTCGGTTTTACAGAAAGGAATAATATATCCGGACACCTATACTTGCCATCCACACATACGGGAGTCCCTACCAGACACGAGAGGTGATCTTCTATATTGTATCTCGACGGCTCATCAGTCCTGCCCTCATCCAATAGACCGGATGCCCGAGGACCCCCTAGTCCAGGACTCCTATAGTAGCCCCTGAACCAGTCTTCAATGGTGATATATTCGGCGTTCAAATTGTCTTTGATATTGCAAGGCTGGTTCCCTGAAGAATACACATCGTCTTTCCTCTATAAAAGAATTATATCC
This sequence comes from Triticum aestivum, assembly GCF_018294505.1. Lineage (NCBI taxonomy): Eukaryota > Viridiplantae > Streptophyta > Magnoliopsida > Poales > Poaceae > Triticum > Triticum aestivum. The sequence continues at coordinate 727,595,222 of NC_057813.1, forward strand.
GGCTTTTCATAATGAACACAACCCTTAGCCATGAAGGCATGATATATAAAAAATGAAAACAGTGTCTTTTACTGACAACTTTTTCGGCGAAGCGTCAGACTTGACCCTTCGACATTTTGAACCGTTTTCCCACCCCGCGTTCCGTGTTTCGAGGCCACGCCTCATTGGCACATCCTGTCAAAACAGAGATCGTGCCCACTTAATACGGGATTGGTCATCTATAATGTTTGGATAATCCAACCGTTTGCGGCGCACACTTTCATTAGGAATAGGCAAGATTCAAGGCACGTGTGGGGGGCGGTTGGCATTTTTACTACCTATAAGAGGGCAATGGACCTTACTTTCTCCCCCACACCTTCACATCTCCTCAGCCTTCCAATCTCCCAAGCTCTCTGCGCCCACAAAGTTTCCGTCTTTCTCACGACCACCACCACCTCCTCCGACCATGACCGGATCTGGTTCCAAAGGCAATTTGGAGGCCTCCTCCATCACGGAGAAGGAGATAAAAAATCTCCGGAGTGCAGGATACCTCACCGCCAACATCATGCATAGGCTTCCCCCCTAAGGTCAAGTCATTCCCACTCCGGAGCCTAGCAAATGGGTCATCTTCTTTCCCAACTTCCTTAGAGGGTTAGGTTTTCCACTCCACCCATTCGTCCGTGGACTCATGTACTGCCACGGGTTAGATTTCCACGATCGAGCCCTGAACTCTTTCCTCCACATCTCGGCGTTCATCATCTCCTCCGCGTCCACCCACACTTTGGCCTATGGCTCAAGGTCTTCAACGTGAAGACGAAGGTGGTTGACGGGCAGCACGCGGACTGTGGTAGAGCTATGATCAGCAAGCTGCCGAACACCACATGGCCCAAGGGGGACTTCATGGAGACCGTGAAGATTTGGCAACAGGAGTGGTTCTATATCACCGAGCCGCGCCGCACCAAGTGGGCGGCGATTCCGGAGTTCAGATATGGACCCCCATGAGGCTCGTCTCCTGGAACACGAAGGGCCATGACTGGGGGTCCCAGACGGACGTGCAAGCATTGCAAATGCGCATCACCAACATGCTGGGGAAGAACGTTGGTCTAACCAACGTGGTTCAAATTATGCTCTTCCACCGCATCCTCCCCTGCCAGCGCCGGGCTGCCCCCATGTGGGAGTTCAAGATGGAGGAGCCGCGGACTCTGCAGCACTTCCTCGGCACCACGCACAAGGGAATGTGGAAGCTGATCTTCAAGGCGCAGAAGAGCTGGCCCATGGAGAGCGAAGACGTTGGCCTCAATGCCGCGAATCCGGCTTCTCCGGTAAGTACTTAACTTTCCGAAGACATATCCAGTCTATATATTCGGTTGATGCAAAACTCATTAGTTCATCCTTTATAGGGCTAGACCAAGAAGTCGGAGTGGACTAAGAGTCCGTCTCCATTGCCCGAAGACCCACTCACTCCTCAGCTGGAGGAGATGTTGGTCCCGACGCCTTATAAGGCACCAGAGAAGAAGGCCAAGAAGAAAGGCAAGGGGGCCAAGGACGGGCCCCGCCGCAAAGGCCCTCCGGAAGCAGTGTCTGGAGAGACCAAAGTCGTCTCCTCCCATGAGGAAGACGAGGATGAAGAGGAAGAAGAGGAAGAGGAGGAGGATGAGGAAGCGGAGAGCGACTCCCCCCTCAAGACGAGGAGGGGAAACAGGATAGCCTTCGAGAACCTGGAGGGGGTGATGCCGAAGAAGGAGCGGGCGGTCCTCTCGGACAGTTTGGACTCAGAGTCCGAACACAGCCCGAAGAGGGTCCAAAGGGAGAAGCCCCTGACCGAAACTTAAGTATCAATAACTTACCCGTTCAATTATCACTTAATCTTCCTCTGTCATATGAAATCTTTTTCTACTTTTCAGCCCTCCGTGCGAGGTCCTGGTTCCCTCCTCTTTGGAGGGGAACTCTCTAGCACCTGGAGAGGTGGAGAGTGACGGGCCATCTCGCGCCCTCTCCCACCCTGCCTTGGAGGACACCGATGTGTTTTCCCAAAGGCCATCGCCTCGCCGGGGAGGGGCGGACGAGACCGTCCAGAAGGCGTCCGAGGACAACACCTCGGACGCCGTAGAGCAGGGCACGGCGACCCCTATGACCACTAAGAGTGGGGGGCTTCAACAATCCAGGCCCTCGCCAAACACCGTCCTGGAGACCAGTACGACTCCAGGTCCGGACCAACACCCCCATTCGAAAGAGGGGAGAGGAGCAGGAGCTCAATCGGCGGCCTCTGTCAATCCAGAGGCCGCTAACACTCTGCGAGAGGGACTGCAACATACCTCCATCGTGGAGGAACACCGCACCATGATGGGTGTGGTCATGGAAAAGGTTTGGTCCGCAAAGAGTGGACTAACCGAAGCCTTCATCAGCCTACTGACATGCTTCGAGGTATGCGATGTAGTAATATTCTTTACAAGTTTTTTATGTGTGTGTGTGTGTGTGTATATATATATATATATATATATATATATATATATATATATGCGATACGGATCCTATGTGTAGACAGTAGCCTCTGAGATTGTCCGGATTAGAACAATCCAAACAAAGGATCAAAACAAGTATATAATGTGTTGTATATGTTGTTGGACAGGCTTCGATGCTAGCGGCTACTGCCCTGGCCGCGGAGATTGCCGAGCTCAATCGGAAGCTTCGACTATCCGATGAGGAACTTGACCACATCAACAAGCGGTTTAACGAAACCCAAGGTATGCGGCATTATGATATATCCAAAAGTTATATGTGTGATAGTCGTTTTAAACTGACTAAGATTGTTGTGAATATACTCATAGTTGGCTCTGCCCAGGTCGAGTCCCTCAAGAGTGCCCTCGCCAAAGCCAAGAAGGAGATGGAGGCGAGCAAGGCGGCAGTGGACAAAGCGGCCAAGTAGCTAGAGGTGTAGCAAACCACCCGCCACAAACATGAAGCTCGGGTGGGGTAGGTCGAACAGGAGCTTAAGGATGCCATCGCAAAGTGCGGGTCCTTGGAGCAAAAGAGTTCGGAACAGGCCTCCAAGCTCACCAAAGCGCTGGAAAGCACAAAAGAAGCCCGGGTTGAAGACCAGGGCACTCGCTAGGAGATCCAAGAGGCAAGGAAGATAGCGGTTGGTAAGGCCTTTATCATGCAGAGTAGATTTACTAGTAAGAGATATATTTTGCTGACCCGAGTTTGGAGTTCTCTAGGCGCCTTTGCGGATCTGCCGATGAGTATTGTGGACGCCACTGACTTCTTCCGAGCCAAAGAGGGAAGCTCAACGGAGAAGCTGTTCTGGTCACAGTACCTTGCGCCAAAACATCCAGTGGCCCTTACTGACCAGATGAAGCAACTGTCCGAGCTGCACAGGGTGGCCGGACTGGCCATGAAGGATGTAATAGTTCATCTGTGGCCGGTCGAGGCCATACCTAGTAGCCACCTTGGCCTCGTGAAGCGGCTACTGGATGTGCTTCCTCGGATCGATACCCTCAAGCTGTCATCCTGCATAGAAGGTGTCCGGATGGCCTTCGCCCGCGTCAAAGTTCAGTGGGCGAAGATGAAGGCCACCAAGACTGCCACCGCAGGGCCACTGAAGGCAAGGAGCACTGGCGGATGGAGAAGTATTTTGACGAGGTCCTCGAGGGAGCCTGCATTATAGCCAGTGCTTGAAGGATGACATATTTGAATAGTTGGGTCCGGTTTGTAAGAGTCGTGTAATAAACTCATGGTGTAAAATAGCTATGCTTATGCTTTTATGATTAGTTTGTCCTCCTATTTGGCCATTTATATGTCTAAAAGTTTACCACTCGTCGGCTTCAGCCCCCACATAAATATTACCGGGGTGTTCGGGAAAGCATGACTGCACTTTATCCAACGTCTTGGTCCGATGTAGGAGGCGTCTTGCAAGGTGAACTAGGCAATCAGACTATGCGACTTTAGTACTTTCACTTAACCATAAGAGTCCATTGGTGGCGCTAAGTACTAGCCCCTTGTTGCCTGAACGACAATCCAGATTGTGGCGCCTTTGCAATGTGGCTAGTCGAAAGCCCAGCCCCTCGTATGACACAGCATAAATCGTGAATGATTTGTAGTGTAACACTAACCAATCACTGCCTGCTCTCGCCTATCATGATAGTCAGTTTTCGGCTTTCTCTACTGAGGTACTTAACCGGGCGAACCAGAAATACAATCGCAGTAGTTCTCCCTTTACTACCTTAGCAGAATTTGTGGAACGTAAGGTGGCAAACACAGGAGCCAGTGAACCCAACTATAGACCAAAGACATGATTCAAAGCCGATGCATATAATGCAATATCCGGGACGCCGAAGAGTTCCCTATAGGTGTTCGGACTTACGAGTTTTGCGGGGCCGAATACAGCCACTGGTATGAAGGTCGTGCCAAACCACATATGTTAGTCGAACGTAAGGGGAACACAGATGACAAAGTAATACCAGGACCCAACCAAGAAGTTGATAATCATCTGCTTCCTTTATATCTTTATTGATATGTCGACAACAGACAGTGCCGTTCAATATTAAGGTCATATTACATGCCCGAAGAGAAAAAGAAGAGGTTTTACATAAGGTAAAGTCTAACACATGGCCAAAAGATCATAGTTCGAAAAAGGAACTCCAGTGATGCCCTGCCGCATGTCTGCACCATTTATCCTTAGTAGTAAATCCTTTGAGAGGAGTATTTGATGGTTGGGAAGTGGTTGCCATAAAAGGGATCTCCTGCAACAACCATCTTGCAAGTAGGTCTCTTGATGAACTTGCAGTAAGAGGAAAAAGATATATGCGGTCCACATAGGGTCAAGCCGTACAATGGACCTCTCCCGCAGTGTGCCTCTGGCGCTGCCCAAGGTATTTTCAGTGCATAATTATGTACATGTGGTACACAAGCCGCAACCTGGTAGGGCGATCGGCGGAGGCCGAACTGCTAATCAAGGTCCAGAACCGTTGATTTATTGCTATTATGCGTGGACCGGACACGTTTGGATACGTCGTTGGCTTTATTGGACGGTGAACTGTTCGGCTTGATTAGGCCGCCATACACTTCGGCTGCAAGGGCCGCAGTGTGCGCTTCGGTACGAAGGGAGCACTCAATTTTACCATTGACTGTGATAACGCCACGAGGTCCGGACATTTTAAGCTTCAAGTAAGCATAATGCGGGACTGCATTGAAGCGGGCGAAAGCAGTTCGCCCGAGCAGTGCATGGTAGCCACTGCCGAAAGGGACGATGTCGAAGATTAACTCTTCGCTGCGGAAGTTGTCTGGGGAGCCGAATACTACCTCTAGTGTAAATGAGCCCGTACAACGGGCCTCCACTACTGGTATCACACCTTTAAAGGTAGTGTTACTCGGCTTGATTCGTGATGGGTCAGTGCCCATCTTACGGACAGTGACTTGATAAATCAAGTTGAGACTGCTACCTCCGTCCATCAGGACTCTAGTGAGGTGGTATCCGTCAATAACTAGATCAAGTACCAGGGCGGCCGAACCCCCGTGACGGATGCTGGTTGGGTGATCCCTGCGATCAAAGGTGATCGGACAGGCTGACCATGGGTTGAACTTGGGGGCGACAAACACTAGGCTATTGCTCAAATAATCATCACCCATCTTGTTACGCAAAGCATTCTTCACAAGCTTCATTGCCAAGAAGCATCTCTCAACAGTTGCAGTGGCAACAGGAAGAGTCAGTACTAGCTTTAAAAGTCGATAGACAAAAGGATAAGAATGATGCTTCTTTGTAGGCACCATTAGTTTAGCCAGATCATTGATAGTTTCCAAGCTAGCAAATCTTGTATCATTGCGTACATTAACTATGTAGAGCCAAAGCTCTTTCTCAAGATGGTCTAGCTCGTTATCAATAAAGTCATTAGGATAGAACTTAGCCAACTTCATCAGCTTCTCACCATCATATTGACTAACCTGACAACTTGGGTTGAAAGAAAACATACAACAAAGCAAATCATTGTTTACCTCATTGAATTTGCGGTTTAGTTCTTCTACCGATAAATCCAAAACAGAAAAAAACTACTTGTTGGTTCAAAAACCAACAATTGGTATCAGAGCCTCGACGATCTTCTCCCGCACAGAAGCGGGTCATATGTGCTGTTAAGGCTGCCATCACTAGTAGAAAAACTACTTTACACGAGACACATTAGTCCCGGTTTGTAAATGAACTGGCACTAATGGTACCATTAGTCCCGGTTCGAATGTCTATGCGTTAGTCCCAGTTCATTTGTGACCTATAGTACCGGTTGGTGGCTCCAACCGGTACTAAAGGGGTCATGGCTTTTAGTACGGGTTGGTGGCTCCAACCGGTACTAAAGACCCCCCTTTAGTACCGGTTGGAGCGACCAACCGGTACTGAAGGTGGTGCGCTGCCACCTGCAGTGCATAATGTTTAGTCTCACCTCACTAGTTGAGAGGAGTTCGCACCGGTTTATAAGCCCCGCCACGGCTACCGTGTTGAGCTCCTATCTAAGCAGGCCTTTGTGGGCCTATTGCAAGTCTTCTGCCCTGTGGGGCCTGTTGGGCCGTACGGGCCTGCATCCTGGCCCAACTAGAGGTTGGGTTTCTAGTTGTATGCAGGCCGTGTCGGCCCAGTAGGCGGGCTATTTTTGCTTTATTTTGAAAAAAATTCAAAAAAAATCCTTTAAAGGTCCCCCAGACCACGGCGTGCCTCGTGCCATGTGGTGGGCCTTTGGCCCCGGTTCGTGTTGAACCGGGACTAAGGGAGCGGACCTTTAGTCCCCACCCTTTAGTGCCGGTTTCCAGAACCGGTACTAAAGGTCCTTATGAACCGGTATTAAAAGTCGTTTTTCTACTAGTGCATGGTCTTTGGCTTTTCCTGCCCAAGGTGTCTGGTGAGCCATTTGTCACAGACGCTGTGTTTAAAGGCCGCTAAGGCTTCGGCATCCGGACAATCTATGATCTGGTTCTTTTTAGTTAAGAACCGATTCCAAAGTTTGCGGGCTGCTTATCCTGACTGCTGAATTATGTGATTCAAGTTGTCAGCATCCGGTGGCCGGACATAAGTGCCCTGAAAGTTGGTCCGAAAAGCGTCTTCTAAGTTTTCAAAGGTTCCAATGGAGTTTTCTGGGAGGCTGTTTAGCCAGTGAGGTGCTGGTCCTTTTAGCTTTAGACGAAGATATTTGATGGTGTGAAGGTCATGTCCATGAGGCATGTGGATGTGGAGAAGAAAATCTCCGATCTAGACGGCCGGATCCGTCGTTCCATCGTACTGCTCGATGTTTACGGGTTTAAACCCATCTGGAAATTGGTGCTCCATGACCTCATCGGTGAAGCATAAAGGGTGTGCGGCCCTTCTATATCGTGCAATATCGCGGCGGAGACCGGCTGACATCTGAGTTTGGTTTTGATCCCGATTATAGTAATGGTCGTCACGCCGGGCTTCATAGCCGTTGTGTCACGCCGGGGCACGGCCCCTTGATCCGTAGATTGATCTAGGCTGACCAGCGTTATTGGCTAGGTCACGTTGCAAGTCATAAGTGTATCCCACAGCTGCTATCTCCCTGCCTCTTCGGCGAGGAGGTGCGGGTTGGTCTTAGGCTTGATATGCCGCTTTATCCCGTCCACGGGGTGGTCTGTCTGGTTGGTCTACCTAATTGTATTTCGACGGTATTGGCTCAAGGGCTTCATCATCGAACTGTGGCAGCAACTTGCGCTTAGGGTAACTTTTAATAGGTCTCTCGTGGCTGTATTCCTCAGTGGCCAGGACCTTAGTCCACCTTTCATTAAGCGTATCATGTTCGGCTTTGAGCTGCTATTTTTTATTTTTTAGGCACCAGGCTGTAGCAATGAGCTGTCGCTTGAAGTGTTCTTGTTCGAGGGGTTCCTTTGGGATGATAAAATCTTCGTCGCTGAGGCTGACCTCCTCTTCAGATTCTGGCATATAGTTGATGTCCTTCGAATCTTCGCGATCAGCGTGTTCGGGACTATGTTCACCCTCTTCCCTCTTGTCTTGTTCAGTCATGGGCTCGACGGGGTATTCGGGATCTTCGGCATCATCCAGAGTCTCATTATCTCCGGTGCCAGTATTACTGTCCTTCACCCGATGGGATCGCGAGCGGCGCCGCTGACGTCGGCGCTTTGGCAGTTTATCGACGGGTTTGTCCCTCATCAGGGTCCCGATTATCCTCGTCGTCCTTTTTATCAGGAGTGTCCACCATGTATACATCATAGGTTGAAGTGGCCGTCCAATGCCCCGTGATGGGTGGGGTTTGTTCCGGCTCGACGTCTGCATCGTCGTCCATACTGTCGATGTATTCGGACGCGTAGTCCAGCATGTCGGTTAAATCCTCGATAGTGGCTACTAACTAGGTGGTGGGTGGGGCGTAAAATTCCTCGCTCTCAACCTCATGTCCGAGCTGGGTACAGTTCGGAGATGAAGTTCCGCTGATGGTTAAAGACTGCATCAATCCAAATGCTTCGTCTAGGAGCAGAAGTAAGACCGAAAACTGCTGATCTGCAGGGCTAAGTTCGGCATGGGACACCTTATCGGACCCAATGAACGCAGACCTTGACAGTTCGGGGTGGTTGCCTAGAGCTAAGTCTAAGATTGCATCTGGGTCTTTGGTTGGGAGTTCCACAATGGGAAGAGGTTCGGCCGGGCTTTCACTCCCATCTTCGGACAATGAGACCCACCCCGGATCTAAGGCCAGGGTGGGTGTGAGTGTTGGACCCTGGACAGGATCTAACAGGGGATCCAAAGAGTCTTTTTGGCTGGGACACAGAGTAGCAGCCGAGGCCGCGAACTCATCGAAGATCAGGTCTCCTCGGATGTCAGCAACATAGTTCAGGTTTCCAAACCCGATTTGGTGGCCGGGGAAATAACTGTTGACCTGCTCAAGGCGGTCGGTCAAGTCGGCAGGAAGCACAAAGCCACCAAATACAAAGATCTGTCCTGGGAGAAATGTTTCCTGGACGCAACATCATTGTTGATGAAGAGGTGAGCCATCGATCCTTCTGTCGACGATACAGCGAACCTCTCAATGAAATCACCAATGTCGGTGTCAAAACCGACAGATCTCGGGTAGGGGGCCCAAGTTGTATGTCTAAGGACCAAAGGTAACTATGAACAAAGGACACAGTGTTTACCCAGGTTTGGGCCCTCTGAATGGAGGTTAAACCCTACTCCTGCTTGATTATATTCGAGGGTATAGGGGTTACAAGAGTTGATCTACCACGAGATCGAGTTGGCTAACCCTAGATTGGCTAGCCTAGAAAAGTTGGCTCTCTACCTCCAATCTACCCTCCAGTTTATATAGACACTGGAGGGGCTTAGGGTTGTACAAAGTCGGTTTTACAGAAAGGAATAATATACCCAGACAACTATACTTGCCATCCACGCATACGGGAGTCCCTACCAGACACGAGAGGTGATCTTCTGTCTTGTATCTTGACGGCCCATCAGTCCGGCCCACATCCAATAGACCGGACGCCCGAGGACCCCATAGTCTAGTACTCCCACAAAGACATCCAGTGTGCCAAAGAAGTACCAGAGGGTCGTCCCGTGGTGAGCACAAGACACCAGGGCACGCCTGGAGGCCTAGGCGCGCCCTGGTGGGTTGTGCCCTCCACGGTGGCCTCTCGCACCGCCTCTTGCTCTATAAATACCCCAATATTCCAGAAACCCTAGGGGAGTCAACGAAAATCAATTCCATCCGCTGCAAGTTCCATAAACACCAGATCCAATGTAGACACCATCTTGGAGGGGTTCATCATGTCCATTTGTGCCTCTCTGATGATGCGTGAGTAGTTCTTTGTAGACCTACGGGGCCGTAGTTAGTATCTAGATGGCTTCCTTTCTCTCTCTTGATTCTCGATACAATGGTCTCTTGGAAATCCATATGATGTAAGTCTTCTTGCGGTGTGTTTGTTGGGATTCGATGAACTTTGAGTTTAATTTGTGATCAGATCTATGTTTTTATCCATGAAAGTTATTTGAGTCTTCTTTGATCTCTTATATGCATGATTGATTATAGCCTCGTATTTCTTCTGCGATTATTGGGTTTTGTTTGGCCAACTTGATCTACTTATCTTGCAATGTGAAGAGGTGCTTTGTGATGGGTTCGATCGTACGGTGCTTGATCCCAGTGACTGAAGGGGAAACGACACGTATGTATCATTGCTATTAAGGATAACAAGATGGGGTCTATTTCTACATAAATAGATCTTGTCTACATCATGTCATCATTCTTATTGCATTATTCCGTTTTTCCATGAACTTAATACACTAGATGCATGCTGGATAGCGGTCGATGTGTGGAGTAATAGTAGTAGATGCAGGCAGGAGTCGGTCTACTAATCTTGGATGTGATGCCTATATAATAATCATTTCCTGGATATCGTCATGATTATTTGAAGTTCTATCAATTTCCCAACAATAATTGTTTACCCACCGTTTGCTATTTTTCTCGAGAGAAGCCACTAGTGATACCTACGGCCCCCGGGTCTCTTTTCATCATATTTGCCTTTGCGATCTATTTTCCTTTTCTTTTATTTTCAGATCTATTAAACCAAAAATACAAAAATACCTTTCTGCACTTTATTTATTTTGCGATCTATTTATCCTATCTATCACAACTTTATCACGTCTTCTCGCCAATTTGAAGCACCGTTACCCGAAAGGGATTGACAACCCCTTTAACACGTCGGGTTGTGAGTATTTGTTATTTCTGTGCAGGGACTGTTTACGTTGTGTTGCTTGGTTCTCCTACTGGTTCGATAACCTTGGTCTCATCACTGAGGGAAATACCTACTGTCACTGTGCTGCATCATCCCTTCATCTTTGGGGAAATACCGATGTAGTTCAAGCAGGCATCAAGGTACTATATACAGTGTCCGTGTGGTGTCTCCTACTGGTTGGATAAACATTGGTTCTTATCCAAAGGAAATACTATCTTCTACAATACTACATCACCCTTCTTCTTGAGGGAAATCCCAACGCCTATCACATGTAGAAACCTGGATAGATGATGTTGCATTGCAAGTTGGGTATCCTTGGACAACATATTTTAAATATCACACAACATATTTTTGAAATGCCAAAATATATTTTATAGATAAGATATATTTTTTTAAGTTGGTCACATACATTTTTTTTGTAACATGTGAACATTTTTGAAAATGTGACATACAATTTTGTTCAAAGCTAATTTTTCTAAAAGTTGAGCGCACTTTTTTATGCCGCATGACCATGTTTAAATTCATGATGAACACTTTAAAAAATTAACGATGTTATTTTTTCACAATACATGTATTTAGTATTTTTCATAAAAAAGGAGAAGCTCATGTAAAAGAGATTCTCCAACATGATCGTGCTTCTAACTAGACTACAACAATTCACACAATTTCACAGTATAATGTACAATAAGAAAGGAATGATTAGTCAACAAGTCACCAACACACATGCTAAAAACATCACATGTGTAGTTTGGGCTAACAAACATAAGTATCATTCTCCACACATGACAACATCCTCCATAGTCAAATACTACAATGAGAAAAAAATGATTTAAATACAATCTTTCGATCCAATCAATGATTCACATACAAAGCCTAGATGAATGCCAATGAGGGAAGTCCTTACTTCATTCAGATGATTACAAAACATATCATCCCATGAGAAGTCATTGACATCATTCATGCGATCAACAATGCCTTCTTGCGCATGGTCAATACTAGCTGTGTCCCTGCCATCAAGCTTGGTTGTCACCCAAACGATATTATCTCCATGTAGGTTGGAAAGCGTGTAACTAGTTCTTCCACTGTTAACCATATGAGTTTGTGTCATTGAAATTCTACCATTACCATATGCAGAGTTGTCATTCCACATCATTCTGACTCAGCTTCTGTTTCTTGCTATGTTGTATGGCATCATCTGCTCATTTAACCTTGCCACAGATGTACTAATGCTCCCGGCCAGAACCATCTCAAATGGTGGTAGTGGAGCACTGCCACAAGCATTCAATACCACAGGCACGCCAGCGCTACTGCTATAGAGTTACCTGTAGCGTCGGTTCACGCCGAGCGCTACTGCTATATAGCAGTAGCGTTGCGCCATTACCCCACGCTACTGTTAAGGTTCTATCTATAAGGTTTCTCCTAGTAGTGAAAGCTCCAGTTGCTCGGTGCGTTGAATAGAACCGTCTAGTCACAAAAGCCTACCACTGATGTGGTGTTGCATATGAATGGTGCCACTTCAAATTTCAGAGGAACCTGGATAGATGGTTTTCCATATCTTGCAAGTTCGGTATCCTTGGTATGTTCACATGTGATGGGTCACGAGATGTTCCACCTCTATGAATAATATATTTTCGAATTTCACAAATATATTTTTTAATTGTCTGAATATTTTTTAAAGATAAGGTTCATTTTAATTATGATTTCTTTTACATTATTTAAGTTTGTGCAAAAGTGTCACGTACATTTTTTACATGTCAATATTTTGGAAATGTGACATAAACTTTTGTTTAATGCTACAAACATTTTCTGAAAGTTCAGCGCAATTTTTTTTACGCCGCATTACCATTGTTTAAATTTGTTGTCAACACTTCATAAAATTAAGTAAGTGACCTTTTCACAATACATGTATTTAGTATTTTTTTAAAATATAAAAAAAGTGAAAACAAATTGTAAGTGACGCCAGCGTAGCGAAAGGACATGCCTAAGGGGTTTGCCCACTACCGGCTCCTTGTTTTTTAGTTCCTAAGGTTATCTGGGGAAAAGAGGTGCATCCCATTGATAACAAAGAGAATAAAACTGAATACATTTAAAATAACATACCATAAAATCATTTATGATATGAAATTTGAAAACAACTTAAAGCAAAAGCCCATGTAAAAGAGATTCCCCAACACGACCGTGCTTCTAACTAGACTATAGTAATTCAGAAGATTTCATGGTATAATGTGCAAGAACAAAGGAATGATTAGTCAACAAGTAACCAACACACATGCTGAGAACATCGCATGTGTACTTTGGGCTAACAGGAAGAACTATCATTCTCCACACATGAAAACATCCTCCATAGTGAAATACTACAATGAGAAAACAATTAATTTAAAGACAATCGTCCAATCAGTAATTCACACGCAAAGCAAGATAAAGGCAAATGAGAGAGTCCTTACTTCATTCGGTGGATTGCAAAACATATCATCCCATTAAAAGTCACTGATGTCATTCATGCGATCATTATGCACATGCTGATCAACAATACCTTCTTGTACAATGCGAATACTAGTTTTATCCCCGCCGTCAAGGTTGTGTGTCACTGTGACAATATTATCTCTTTGTAGGTTGGAAAGTGAGTAACTAGTTCTTCCACTATTAACCATATGAGTTTTGTCCTTAAAATTCTACCATTACCATGTCTAGAGTTGCCATTCAACATCATTCCTATTCATCTTGTGTTTCTTGCTATGTTGAATCGCATCATCTTCTCACTAATGTACTAATCCTCCCGCCCTTGACCATCTCAGACGGTGACATTGGAGCACTAACACAGGCATTCAATATCCCAAAAAGCTTTTGTTGCTAGGCACGTTAAACAGAACCATCTAGTCACATAAGCCTGCCACTGATGTGGTGTTGCTTATGAATGGCGCCACTTCAAATTGCAGAGGAACCTGGATAGATGATGTTGCATATCTTCCAAGTAGGGTATCCTTGGAATGTTCACATGTGATGGGACACGAGATGTTATACCTCTATGAATAAGATATTTTTAAATAACAACAACATATTTTTGGAATGCCAGAATATTTTGTAAAGATAAGGTACATTTTTCGAAAAGTGTCACATACATTTTTTTACATGTGAACATTTTGGAAATGTGACATACACTCTTGTGTAATGCTACAATCATTTTCTAAAAGTTTAAATTAGTGTTTAACACTTTATAAAATTAAATAGATTATTTTTCTCAATGCATTTATTTAGTTTTCATGAAATATAAAATAAAGTAAAAAAATTGTAAGTGACGCCAGTGTAGCCAAAGCACATGCCTATGGAGTTTGCGCACTACTGGCTCTCTGCTTTTTACTTTGCAAGGTTATCTTGGGAAAAGAGGTCCATTAACAGAGAGAATAAAACTGATTACATTTAAGATAACATAACAATACATCTTTTTTGATATGAAAATACAATAACAACATAAAAGCTAAAGCCCATGTAAAATACATTCCCCAAGACGACTGTGCTTGTAACTCGGCTAAAGCAATTCACAGAGTTTCACAGTATAATGTGCAAGAAGAAAGGGACGATTAGTCAACAATTCACCAACACACATGTTAAAAATATTACATGTGTAGTTTCGCCTAACAGACATAACTATCATTCTCCACCCATGACAACATCCTCCATAGTGAAATACTACAGAGAAAAATAGATATAAATACAATCATCCAATCAATAATATAATCCACATGCAAAGTCTAGAAAAAGGCCAAAGAATGAAGTCCTTACTTCATTCTGTGGGTTGCACAACATATCATCCCATGATAAGTAATTGATGTCATTCATGTGATCATTAAGCGCATGCTGAACAACAATACCTTCTTTTGCATGGTCAATACTAGTTGTGTCCCTGCCATCAAGGCTGTGTGTCACCATGATAATATTGTCTCTTTGTAGGTTAGGAAGTGTATAACTAGTTCTTCCACTATTAACCATATGGGCTTGTGTCATTGAAATTCTACCATTACCATGTGTGGAGTTGCCGTTCAACGTCATTCTGACTCAGCTTGTGTTTCTTGCTATGTTGAATGGCGTCATATGCTCACAGAAGCTTTCCACTGATATACTAACGCTCCCACCCTTAATCATCTTAGATAGTGACATCGAAGCACTGCCACGGGCATTCAATAGCCCAGCAAAGCTTTTGGTTGCTACGTGCGTTCAATAGAACCATATGGTCTCAGAAGCCCGCAACTGATGTGGTGTTTCTTATGAATGGTGCCACTTCAAATTGCGGAGGAACCTGGATAGATGTTGTTGCATGTCTTGCAATTTGGGTATCCTCGGGATATTCACATGTGATGGGACATGAGATGATCCACCTCTATGAATACTATATTTTTAAATAACACAAACATATTTTTGAAATGCCAAAATATTTTTTAAAGATAAGGCACATTCTTAATTGTATGATTTCTTTTATAATGTATATGTTTTTGCAAAAGTGCCACGTACATTTTGTTTTAACATGTGAACATTTTGGAAATCTGACATACACTTTTTTTAATACTACAAATATCTAAAAGTTGAGCGCACTTTTTACGCCCCATGACCGTTTGTTTAAATTAGTGATGAACATTTCATAAAATTTACCAGGTTATATTTTCACAATACAAGTTTTTTTAATACAAAATAAAGTAAAAACAAATTGTAAGAGACGTCAGCATACTGAAAGCACATATCTATGGGGTTTGCACACTATTGACTCCCTGTTTTTTACTTTGCAAGGTTATCTTAGGAAAAGAGGTGCATCGCATTGATAGCATAGAGAATAAAACTGGTTACATTTGAGATAACACAAAACATGCGCATGCTGATCGACGATACCTTCTTGTGCATGGTCAACAGCTGTGTCCCGGCCATCAAAGTTGTGTGTTAAGGTGACGATATTATCTGTTGGTAGGTTGGAAAGTGTGTGCCTAGTTCTTCCACTGTTAACAATATGAGTTTGTGTCATTGAAATTCTACAATTACCATGTGCAAAGTTTCTCGACATCATTCCAACTCAGCTTGTGTTTTTTCTATGTTGAATGGCATCATCTGCTCATTTAAGTTTGCCCCTGATGTACTAATACTCCCGCCCTTAACCATCTCAGATGGTGACACTAGATCACTGCCAAGGTATTCAATATCACAACAAAGATTTGGTTGCTTGGTGCGTTGAGTAGAACTATCTTGTAAGTTGGGTATCCTTGGGATGTTCACATGTGATGGGACACAAGATGTTCTACCTCTATGAATAATATATTTTTAAATCTCACAACATATTTTTGAGTGCCTAGATATTTTTTTTATAGATAAAGTACATTTTTAATAGTATGACTTATTTTATATTTTATAAGTTGTTGCAAAAGTGTAAAATACATTCTTTTGAAACCGTGTGAATATTTGGAAATGTGACATACACTTTTGTTTAATGCTACATATATTTTCTAAAACTAGAGTGCACTTCTTTTATGTGGCATGAACATTGTTTAAATTTGTGATGAAGACTTCATAAAATTAACTAGATTATTTTATCATCATATATGTATTTAGTATTTTCAAAATATAAAAAAGTAAAAGAAATATGTGATGCCAACATAGAAAAACCACGTGCCTATGGGGTTTGCCTACTATTGCCTCCCTGTTTTTTTTGCAAGGTTATCTCGGGAAAGGGGGTGCATCGCATTGCTAACATAGAGAATGAAACCAATTACAGTTGACATAACAATATAACATTATTTATCATCTGAAATACAACAATAATTTAAAAGTTAACGCTCATGTAAAAGACATTCCCTGAGACAACCGTGCTTCTAATTACAATACAATAGTTCACACAATATCACAGTATATTGTGCAAGAACAAAGGAATGATAAGTCAAAAAGTCACCAACAAACATGCTGAAAATATCACATGTGTCGTTTGGGAGCACAAACATAGCTATCGTTTTCCACCCATGACAACAACCTCCATAGTGAAATACTGCAGTGCGAAAAAAAGATTGATTTAGAAACCATCCAATCAACTATTCATATGCAAAGCCTATGTAAAGGCCAATGAGAGAAGTTCTTACTTCATTCGGCGGGTTGTAAAATATTTCATCGCATGAGAAGTCATTGATGTGATTCATACGATCATTATGTGCATGTTGATCAACTAATTCTTCCTTGGTGCCATTCAAGATCATTTCTGCTCACGGAAGCTAGCCATTAATGTACTAATGCTCCTGCCCTTGACCATCTCAGATCGTGACATTGGAGCATTGCCACAGGCATTCAGTATCCCAATAAGGCTTTGGTTGTTGGTGCATTGAATAGAACCATCTAGTCACAGAAGCCTGCCGCTGATGTGGTGTTGCTTATGAACGGTGCAACTTCAAATTACAGAGGAAGCTGGATAGATGGTGCTGCATATCTTGCAAGTTGGGTATCCTTGAGATGTTCACATGTGATGGGACACGAGATGTTCCACCTCTATGAAAAATATATTTTAAAGTATCATAAAAATATTTTTTGAAATGGTAGAATATTTTTTAAATAAGGTAAAATTTCAATCTTATGATTTCTTTTACATTGTATAACTTTTTACAAAAGTGTCACATACATTTTTTTGAAACATGTGAATTTTTTGGAAATATGACATGCACTTTTGTTCAATGCTTTATTTGCTAAAAGTTGAGCGCACTTTTTTTTTACGCCGGATGACCATTGTTTAAATTCATGATGAACAATATATAAAAACTTGAGTTTTTTTCACAATATATGTATTTAGTAGTTTTCAATAATTTCTGCAGATCCAGAGGTGGAAGGCGCTCTGCACCCGTGCGTGTGCGTGCATGCAGTACTTTCTACTCCATAATTTCTGCAGATACAGTATTTACGTTTTTTTGTGCCATCGGCCAATGGTTCCTTCCATGAGAGGAGAGCAAACCACGGGTCTGTTCCTGCTTTATATCCTTTCTTTTGTTGTTTTCCCACGGCTCTTGCAGTGTTCGGTTGCATGGATGGAGAAAGTGTCTTTTTACGTCCTTTGACCGGACAACGTGAAAATGCGGAAGCCTAAACTCATTTACTTGTGCATACGTTACATCTTTTGGTTACGAAGAAGAGAGAGAGATATATATCTTACAGGAGATAGATGTCTGTTGTTTAGTGCCTTTTTTGTTTCCATTCCCCACCATGAAGCTTCCTTTTTTGTTTCCATTCGATTGTGAAATGTCAACATATCTCTTCATGGCATGGCACCTGACCCAGTCTACTTTCTTGGTTTTCGTTTTGTTGTTTTATCTACAGATGTTCCAGCTATAGATGATATCATCTGTATTTCAAAAGATGGTCTTTGGAGATGATATCTCGAACTAATACCCCCGTCTCAATTCTCACCAAACTGTTTTGGTGCATTGAAAGAGTATGATCAGTATATATCAAATCGATCATACATTTTCAGTTATCTGTATTACTGCATTATGTCATAAATATAAACTAAGAGATGATCCATTGAACGAGCGAGGTGATTTGGAGTCCACAGGCCTAATGAGCTCAGATTTTTCTTTAATAGAAATCCTATTTTAAAAAATAAAATCGGAAAATAATTCCATATGTATGTATATTTTGATGTATTTTACATGTGTAAAATTTTATTATAATATACTTGGCCATATGGATTCATGCGTGCATGTACTGTTTGTTATTTCTAAATCCATGTAGTGCCTCTTTTGTGTATGTATGTTTGTACAAAAACATAAATTACATGGAAATTTATAGGTGCAAAGATCATATCTATACGTGAATGTCCAAAAGAAGTCATACTTTATTTATACCTCAAACATGATTTCAGAATTCTCAAAAACAAAGACTTATCAGAGTCAGGGATCCAAAATAAAACTTTGTCGTGAATCCTTTTTGAAGCAAGCACAAAAGGAAATTTGACAATGCATACTCACACTACTGCGAAAGGGCTTATAGATGAACCCAAATGAGTGGCGGGTGAGGTGGGGCACCCGACACAGTTGTTTTTGAAAACAAGCTGTGACGGGTAGCAAAAACCGGCCGCAATAGCTAAGAGCGTAATTGTGGCAGGTAGCAAAAATTGGCCGCCACAACTAAGAGTGTAACTGTGGCGGGCCGAACTCATCGCCCGCCGAAGTTATAATCTTCCGGGCGGGACTTGTTTGCGTAACTTAGCGGTGATGGGCTCTACCTATCGCTCGCCACAGGTAGTTGACCAAGCAGTGGCGAGCGGTGCCTAGCACCCGCCACTAGTTATCCTTGCCAAATGTTGAGTTTTGGCAGAACATAGCTGCGTTGTTGCTTTTTACCGCCCATCGCATGCACCACGAAAACATTTTATCAACCCACACGCACCTCGTCCTCCCCAACCCTTCACTCACTCATTCACCCCAACTCTTCCCCATGGATCTCGCTCTCGGCGCCACTATCACCTCTTCCTCGCCGTCCTCTTCACCGGCTCCGAAGGCCCCGCCGTCCTCTTCGCCGCCCCCGTCGGCCCCGCCGTCGCTGTCGCCATGGGATCCGGTACGATCTCGTCTTCCCCGCCGTCACCCACACCAACAGCTGCGGCCGCCAACAACACCCACGGTCTGGCCGCCACACACATTGGTAGGGAAGCTAGGGTTAGAGTTAGGAGTACATGGGTTAGGGAGTTACGTCTAGGGTTTGTAGATCATAGATTGCTTGTGATTTGTATTGTGTTCTATTACATTTTTTTGTTGGTAGCGTTATGGATAGGATTTGTAGATCATATAATGTAGGCACATTCTTATTCGTAGATTGTTTACAGGGATTCATAGTAAGAGCCAATGTTTTAAACCAGAGTTCATGCCCAAATTGTAATGTAGTGTTGTTGGTATTGTTAGCTACATTCTTTACTCGTCGGTTATAGGAACTTTCTTATTCGTATTCGTAGATCATAGACCATAGATTATACGAACTTTCTTATTCGTATTCGTAGATCATAGACCATAGGTTATAGGAACTTTCCTATTCGTATTCGTAAATCGTAGACCGTAGATTATAGGAACTTTCTTTACAGGGGATTCATAATAAGAGCAGATGTCTTAGCGAAACGTTGATTTATTTCCGTTTTGCCAAATTTCTAGCACTATCATGTCATCTTATTTAAAGTTTTACCCTTTTTCCATGAACTTAATACCATAGATGCATGCTGGATAGTGGTCGATTGGTGGAGTAATAGTAGTAGATGCAGGCAGGAGTCGGTCTACTTGTCTCAGACATGATGCCTATATGTGTGATCATTGTCATGAATAACGTCATAACTATGCGCTTTTCTATCAATTGCCCAATAGTAATTAATTTGTTTAACCACTGTATGTTCTGTGTTCGAGAGAGAAGCCTCTAGTGAAACTATGACGACCGGGTCTACTTTTACCATATCATAAAAACTAAAAATACTTTGCTGTAATTTATTTACTTTTTTGCAATTTATCTATCTACCTATACATGATTTGATCTTTGCAAGTAACGAGTTCAAGGGGATTGACAACCCTCTTGCCCACGTTGGGTGCAAGTATTTTCTTTTGTTTGTGCAGGTACTGATGACGAGAGTTTGCTTCATTCTCCTATTAATTCGATAACCTTAGTTCTCACCGAGGGAAATACTTATCTCTATTTAATGCATCCCCTCTCCTCTTGGGGAATATCCCAACACAGTTTACAAGAAGCAGCAGTGCAGCAAGCAGCAACTGGCAGCATCGCAAGAGCAGTAACAGAGTAGCGGTAGCGAGCAGCAGCAAAGCAGCGCGACAACAAGCAGCAAGCAGCAGGAGTAGGCAGCAGCCAGCAGTGTAGCAATGGCTTGCAAGGGCGAGTGGGGGCATGGTTGGGGAGGCTCGCGGGGCACACAGGGGCGGCGCGCACTGGACATGGCCGCAGGTGTGGTGAGCACGGGCTCCGGGGGCAGCGGACGAGCACGGAGGCGGCGGCTTACGGTGGCAGGCTCACCAGGGAGGCACAAGGAGGCCCGAAGAGAAGCGAGTAGCTACAGGGGCGGCGAATCGACGCGGTTGACAACGGTGGCCGAAGGTGAGGAAGAAGACACGGGTGTCGATGGGGAGTGAAGGAAATATGCCCTAGAGGCAATAATAAAGTTATTATTTATTTCCTCATATCATGATAAATGTTTATTATTCATGCTAGAATTGTATTAACCGGAAACATGATACATGTGTGAATACATAGACAACATATAGTCACTAGTATGCCTCTACTTGACTAGCTCATTAATCAAAGATGGTTATGTTTCCTAACCATAGACATGTGTTGTCATTTGATTAATGGGATCACATCATTAGGAGAATGATGTGATTGACATGACCCATCCCGTTAGCTTAGCACATGATCGTTTAGTATTCTGCTATTGCTTTCTTCATGACTTATACATGTTTCTGTAACTATGAGAATTATGCAACTCCCGTTTACCGGAGGAACACTTTGGGTACTACCAAAGGTCACAACGTAACTGGGTGATTATAAAGGAGTACTACAGGTGTCTCCGAAGGTACATGTTGGGTTGGCGTATTTCGAGATTAGGTTTTGTCACTCTGATTGTCGGAGAGGTATCTCTGGGCCCTCTTGGTAATACTCATCACTTAAGCCTTGCAAGCATTATAACTAATGAGTTAGTTATGAGATGACGTATTACAGAACGAGTAAAGAGACTTGCCAGTAACGAGATTGAACTAGGTATTGGATACCGACGATCAAATCTCGGGCAAGTAACATACCGATGACAAAGGGAACAACGTATGTTGTTATGCGGTTTGACCGATAAAGATCTTCGTAGAATATGTAGGAACCAATATGGGCATCCAGGTCCCGCTATTGGTTATTGACCGAGAATGGTTTTAGGTCATGTCTACATAGTTCTCGAACCCGTAGGGTCCGCACGCTTAACGTTTCGATGACAGTTTTATTATGAGTTTATAAGTTTTGATGTACCGAAGTTTGTTCGGAGTCCCGGATGTGATCACGGACATGACGAGGAGTCTCGGAATGGTCGAGACATAAAGATTGATATATTGGAAGCCTATGTTTGGACATCAGAATAGTTCCGGGTGAAATCGGCATTTTACCGGAGTACCGGGAGGTTACCGGAACCCCCCGGGGGGTTAATGGGCCTACATGGGCCAAGAGGGAGAAGAGGGAAGGAGCCAGGAGGGGGCCGCGCGCCCCTCCCCCTCCTAGTCCGAATAGGACAAGGGAAGGGGGGCGCCCCCCCCCCCTTTCCTTCCCCTCTTCCTCCTCTTCCCCCCCTTCTCCTATTCCAACTAGGAAAGAAGGGAGTCCTACTCCCGGTGGGAGTAGGACTCCCCCCTTGGCGCGCCCTCTAGGCCGGCCGCCTCCTCCCCCCTGGCTCCTTTATATACGGGGGCAGGGGGCACCCCATAGACACACAAGTTGATCTACGGATCGTTCCTCAGCCGTGTGCGGTGGCCCCTTCCACCATATTCCACCTCGGTCATATCGTCGCGGAGTTTAGGCGAAGCCCTGCGCCGGTAGAACATCATCATCGTCACCACGCCGTCGTGCTGACGGAACTCATCTCCGGAGCCTTTGCTGGATCGGAGGGCCGGAGATCGTCATCGAGCTGAACATGTGCTGAACTCAGAGGCCCCGTACGTTCGGTGCTTGGATCGGTCGGATCGTGAAGACGTACGACTACATCAACCGCGTTGTGCTAACGCTTCCTCTTACGGTCTACGAGGGTACGTGGACGAACACTCTCCCCTCTCGTTGCTATATCATCACCATGATCTTGCGTGTGCGTAGGAAATTTTTTGAAATTACTACGTTCCCCAACAGTGGCATCCGAGCCTAGGTTTTATGCGTTGATGTTATATGCACGAGTAGAACACAAGTGAGTTGTGGACGATATAAGTCACACTGCCTACCAACATGTCATACTTTGGTTCAGCGGTATTGTTGGATGAAGCGGCCCGGACCGACATTACGCGTACGCTTACGCGAGACTGGTTCTACCGACGTGCTTTGCACACAGGTGGCTGGCGGGTGTCAGTTTCTCCAACTTTAGTTGAACCGAGTGTGGCTACGCCCGGTCCTTGCGAGGGTTAAAACGGAGTCTATTTGACAAACTATCGTTGTGGTTTTGATGCGTAGGTGAGAACGGTTCTTGCTAAGCCCGTAGCAGCCACGTAAAATTTGCAACAACAAAGTAGAGGACGTCTAACTTGTTTTTGCAGGGCATGTTGTGATGTGATATGGTCAAGACGTGATGCTATATTTTATTGTATGAGATGATCATGTTTTGTAACCGAAGTTATCGGCAACTGGCAGGAGCCATATGGTTGTCGCTTTATTGTATGAAATGCAAACACCCTGTAATTGCTTTACTTTATCAATAAGCGGTAGCGATAGTCGTAGAAGCAATAGACAGCATAAACGACAACGATGCTACGATGGAGATCAAGGTGTCGCGCCGGTGACGATGGTGATCACGACGGTGCTTCGAAGATGGAGATCACAAGCACAAGATGATGATGGCCATATCATATCACTTATATTGATTGCATGTGATGTTTATCCTTTATGCATCTTATCTTGCTTTGATTGACGGTAGCATTTTAAGATGATCTCTCACTAATTATCAAGAAGTGTTCTCCCTGAGTATGCACCGTTGCGAAAGTTCTTCGTGCTGAGACACCACGTGATGATCGGGTGTGATAGGCTCTACGTTCAAATACAACGGGTGCAAAACAGTTGCACGCGCGGAATACTCAGGTTATACTTGACGAGCCTAGCATATACAGATATGGCCTCGGAACACGGTGACCGAAAGGTCGAGCGTGAATCATATAGTAGATATGATCAACATAGCGATGTTCACCATTGAAACTACTCCATCTCACGTGATGATCGGACATGGTTTGGTTGATTTGGATCACGTGATCACTTAGATGACTAGAGAGATGTCTGTCTAAGTGGGAGTTCTTAAGTAATATGATTAATTGAACTTAAATTTATCATGAACTTAGTACCTGATAGTATCTTGCTTGTCTATATTTGTTTGTAGATAGATGGCTCGTGCTGTTGTTCCGTTGAATTTTAATGCGTTCCTTGAGAAAGCAAAGTTGAAAGATGATGGTAGCAATTACACGGACTGGGTCCGTAACCTGAGGATTATCCTCATTGCTGCACAGAAAAGTTACGTCCTGGAAGCACCGCTAGGTGCCAGGCCTGCTGCTGATGCAACTGACAACGTTAAGAATGTCTGGCAGAGCAAAGCTGATGACTACTCTATAGTTCAGTGTGCCATGCTTTACGGCTTAGAACCGGGCCTTCAACGACGTTTTGAACGTCATGGAGCATATGAGATGTTCCAGGAGTTGAAGTTAATATTTCAAGCAAATGCCCGGATTGAGAGATATGAAGTCTCCAATAAGTTCTATAGCTGCAAGATGGAGGAGAATAGTTCTGTCAGTGAACACATACTCAAAATGTCTGGGTATAATAATCACTTGATTCAACTGGGAGTTAATCTTCCTGATGATAGTGTCATTGACAGAATTCTCCAATCACTGCCACCAAGCTACAAGAGCTTCGTGATGAACTATAATATGCAAGGGATGAACAAGACTATTCCCGAGCTCTTCGCGATGCTGAAAGCCGCGGAGGTAGAAATCAAGAAAGAGCATCAAGTGTTGATGGTTAACAAAACCACTAGTTTCAAGAAGAAGGGTAAAGGGAAGAAGAAGGGGAACTTCAAAAAGAACGGTAAGCAAGTTGCTGCTCAAGAGAAGAAACCCAAGTCTGGACCTAAGCCTGAAACTGAGTGCTTCTACTGCAAGCAGACTGGACACTGGAAGCGGAACTGCCCCAAGTATTTGGCGGATAAGAAGGATGGCAAAGTGAACAAAGGTATATGTGATATACATGTTATTGATGTGTACCTTACTAATGCTCGCAGTAGCACCTGGGTATTTGATACTGGTTCTGTTGCTAATATTTGCAACTCGAAACAGGGACTACGGATTAAGCGAAGATTAGCTAAGGACGAGGTGACGATGCGCGTGGGAAATGGTTCCAAAGTCGATGTGATCGCGGTCGGCACGCTACCTCTACATCTACCATCGGGATTAGTATTAGACCTAAATAATTGTTATTTGGTGCCAGCGTTGAGCATGAACATTATATCTGGATCTTGTTTGATGCGAGACGGTTATTCATTTAAATCAGAGAATAATGGTTGTTCTATTTATATGAGTAATATCTTTTATGGTCATGCACCCTTGAAGAGTGGTCTATTTTTATTAAATCTCGATAGTAGTGATACACATATTCATAGTGTTGAAACCAAAAGATGCAGAGTTGATAATGATAGTGCAACTTATTTGTGGCACTGCCGTTTAGGTCATATCGGTGTAAAGCGCATGAAGAAACTCCATACTGATGGGCTTTTGGAATCACTTGATTATGAATCACTTGGTACTTGCGAACCGTGCCTTATGGGCAAGATGACTAAAACGCCGTTCTCCGGTACTATGGAGAGAGCAACAGATTTGTTGGAAATCATACATACAGATGTATGTGGTCCAATGAATGTTGAGGCTCGTGGCGGATATCGTTATTTTCTCACCTTCACAGATGATCTAAGCAGATATGGGTATATCTACTTAATGAAACACAAGTCTGAAACATTTGAAAAGTTCAAAGAATTTCAGAGTGAAGTGGAAAATCATCGTAACAAGAAAATAAAGTTTCTACGATCTGATCGTGGAGGAGAATATTTGAGTTGCGAGTTTGGTCTACACTTGAAACAATGCGGGATAGTCTCGCAACTCACGCCACCTGGAACACCACAACGAAATGGTGTGTCTGAACGTTGTAATCGTACTTTACTTGATATGGTACGATCTATGATGTCTCTTACTGATTTACCGCTATCGTTTTGGGGTTATGCTTTAGAGACGGCCGCATTCACGTTAAATAGGGCACCATCAAAATCCGTTGAGATGACGCCTTATGAACTGTGGTTTGGCAAGAAACCAAAGTTGTCATTTCTTAAAGTTTGGGGCTGCGATGCTTATGTGAAGAAACTTCAACCAGATAAGCTCGAACCCAAATCGGAGAAATGTGTCTTCATAGGATACCCAAAGGAGACTATTGGGTACACCTTCTATCACAGATCTGAGGGCAAGATTTTCGTTGCTAAATTCGGATCCTTTCTAGAGAAGGAGTTTCTCTCGAAAGAAGTGAGTGGGAGGAAAGTAGAACTTGATGAGATAACTGTATCTACTCCCTTATTGGAAAGTAGTTCATCACAAGAACCGGTTCCTGTGACAACTACACCAATCAGTGAGGAAGCTAATGATATTGATCATGAAACTTCAGATCAAGTTTCTACAGAACCTCGTAGGTCTACCAGAATAAGATCCGCACCAGAGTGGTACGGTAATCCTATTCTGGAAGTCATGTTACTTGACCGTGATGAACCTACGAACTATGAGGAAGCGATGATGAGCCCAGATTCCGCAAAATGGCTTGAGGCCATGAAATCTGAGATGGGATCCATGTATGAAAACAAAGTATGGACTTTGGTTGACTTGCCCGATGATCGGCAAGCCATTGAGAATAAATGGATTTTTAAGAAGAAGACTAACGCTGATGGTAATGTAACTGTCTATAAAGCTCGACTTGTTGCAAAAGGTTTTCGACAAGTTCAAGGGGTTGACTACGATGAGACTTTCTCACCCGTAGCGATGCTTAAGTCTGTCCGAATCATGTTAGCCATTGCTGCATTTCATGATTATGAAATTTGGCAAATGGATGTCAAGACTGCATTCTTGAATGGATTTCTAGAAGAAGAGTTGTATATGATGCAGTCGGAAGGTTTTGTTGATCCAAAAGGTGCTAACAAAGTGTGCAAGCTCCAGCGTTCCATTTATGGACTGGTGCAAGCATCTCGGAGTTGGAATAAACGCTTTGATAGTGTGATCAAAGCATATGGTTTTATACAGACTTTTGGAGAAGCCTGTATTTACAAGAGAGTGAGTGGGAGCTCTGTAGCATTTCTAGTTTTATATGTAGATGACATATTGTTAATTGGAAATGATATAGAATTTCTGGATAGCATAAAGGGATACTTGAATAAAAGTTTTTCAATGAAAGACCTCGGTGAAGCTGCTTATATATTGGGCATCAAGATCTATAGAGATAGATCAAGACGCTTAATAGGACTTTCACAAAGCACTTACCTTGACAAAATTTTGAAAAAGTTCAAAATGGATCAGGCAAAGAAAGGATTCTTGCCTGTGCTACAAGGTGTGAAGTTGAGTCAAACTCAATGCCCGACCACAGCAGAAGATAGAGAGAAAATGAAAGATGTTCCCTATGCTTCAGCCATAGGCTCTATCATGTATGCAATGCTGTGTACCAGACCTGACGTATGCTTAGCAATAAGCTTGGCAGGAAGGTACCAAAGTAATCCAGGAGTGGATCACTGGACAGCGGTCAAGAACATCCTGAAATACCTGAAAAGGACTAAGGATATGTTTCTCGTATATGGAGGTGACAAAGAGCTAGTCGTAAAAGGTTACGTCGATGCAAGCTTTGACACTAATCCGGACGATTCTAAATCGCAAACCGGATACGTATTTATATTAAACGGTGGAGCTGTAAGTTGGTGTAGTTCTAAACAAAGCGTCGTGGCGGGATCTACATGTGAAGCGGAGTACATAGCTGCTTCTGAAGCAGCGAATGAAGGAGTCTGGATGAAGGAGTTCATTTCCGATCTAGGTGTCATACCTAGTGCATCGGGACCAATGAAGATCTTCTGTGACAATACTGGTGCAATTGCCTTGGCAAAGGAATCCAGATTTCACAAGAGGACCAAGCACATCAAGAGACGCTTCAATTCCATTCGGGACCAAGTCCAAGTGGGAGACATAGAGATTTGCAAGATACATACGGATCTGAATGTTGCAGACCCGTTGACTAAGCCTCTCTCACGAGCAAAACATGATCAGCACCAAGACTCCATGGGTGTTAGAATCATTACTATGTAATCTAGATTATTGACTCTAGTGCAAGTGGGAGACTGAAGGAAATATGCCCTAGAGGCAATAATAAAGTTATTATTTATTTCCTCATATCATGATAAATGTTTATTATTCATGCTAGAATTGTATTAACCGGAAACATGATACATGTGTGAATACATAGACAAACATATAGTCACTAGTATGCCTCTACTTGACTAGCTCATTAATCAAAGATGGTTATGTTTCCTAACCATAGACATGTGTTGTCATTTGATTAATGGGATCACATCATTAGGAGAATGATGTGATTGACATGACCCATCCCGTTAGCTTAGCACATGATCGTTTAGTATTCTGCTATTGCTTTCTTCATGACTTATACATGTTTCTGTAACTATGAGAATTATGCAACTCCCGTTTACCGGA
This sequence comes from Triticum aestivum, assembly GCF_018294505.1. Taxonomy (NCBI): domain Eukaryota; kingdom Viridiplantae; phylum Streptophyta; class Magnoliopsida; order Poales; family Poaceae; genus Triticum; species Triticum aestivum. Next base: position 727,623,424 of record NC_057813.1, read on the forward strand.
GGAACACTTTGGGTACTACCAAAGGTCACAACGTAACTGGGTGATTATAAAGGAGTACTACAGGTGTCTCTGAAGGTACATGTTGGGTTGGCGTATTTCGAGATTAGGTTTTGTCACTCTGATTGTCGGAGAGGTATCTCTGGGCCCTCTCGGTAATACTCATCACTTAAGCCTTGCAAGCATTATAACTAATGAGTTAGTTATGAGATGACGTATTACAGAACGAGTAAAGAGACTTGCCAGTAACGAGATTGAACTAGGTATTGGATACCGACGATCAAATCTCGGGCAAGTAACATACCGATGACAAAGGGAACAACGTATGTTGTTATGCGGTTTGACCGATAAAGATCTTCGTAGAATATGTAGGAACCAATATGGGCATCCAGGTCCCGCTATTGGTTATTGACCGAGAATGGTTTTAGGTCATGTCTACATAGTTCTCGAACCCGTAGGGTCCGCACGCTTAACGTTTCGATGACAGTTTTATTATGAGTTTATAAGTTTTGATATACCGAAGTTTGTTCGGAGTCCTGGATGTGATCACGGACATGACGAGGAGTCTCGGAATGGTCGAGACATAAAGATTGATATATTGGAAGCCTATGTTTGGACATCAGAATAGTTCCGGGTGAAATCGGCATTTTACCGGAGTACCGGGAGGTTACCGGAACCCCCCGGGGGGTTAATGGGCCTACATGGGCCAAGAGGGAGAAGAGGGAAGGAGCCAGGAGGGGGCCGCGCGCCCCTCCCCCTCCTAGTCCGAATAGGACAAGGGAAGGGGGGCGGCGCCCCCCCCCCCCTTTCCTTCCCCTCTTCCTCCTCTTTCCCCCCTTCTCCTATTCCAACTAGGAAAGAAGGGAGTCCTACTCCCGGTGGGAGTAGGACTCCCCCCTTGGCGCGCCCTCTAGGCCGGCCGCCTCCTCCCCCCTGGCTCCTTTATATACGGGGGCGGGGGGCACCCCATAGACACACAAGTTGATCTACGGATCGTTCCTCAGCCGTGTGCGGTGCCCCCTTCCACCATATTCCACCTCGGTCATATCGTCGCGGAGTTTAGGCGAAGCCCTGCACCGGTAGAACATCATCATCGTCACCACGCCGTCGTGCTGACGGAACTCATCTCCGGAGCCTTTGCTGGATCGGAGGGCCGGAGATCGTCATCGAGCTGAACGTGTGCTGAACTCGGAGGCCCCGTACGTTCAGTGCTTGGATCGGTCGGATCGTGAAGACGTACGACTACATCAACCGCGTTGTGCTAATGCTTTCGCTTATGGTCTACGAGGGTACGTGGACGAACACTCTTCCCTCTCGTTGCTATATCATCACCATGATCTTGCGTGTGCGTAGGAAATTTTTTGAAATTACTACGTTCCCCAACAGGGAGGCTCCCCAAGCTCGATCCGGTGGCGTAGGCGACGAAGAGAAGACGAAGATGCACCTTGAAACGCTAGCTTAGCGCGGGGACGATGATGGCCGCAAGGACGACAAAGCCATGGCCACAGAGCTTGTAGGACATCGCGAGGGGCTGGATGCACGCCGCGTGGTGATCGCTGGCCATGACGCGCTTTCTGCATCCACGGGGCGCCGTGAACAGATGTGGGGGATGAGGGGGGTTAGGTGGGCTGGGCCTCACTGTAATGTATTCCCCCCCTTTTCTTTTCTATTTTCTCTTACTTTAATTGTTTCTCCTCAGTTCGATAATTTAATTAAATACCAAATGATTTTGGCAGCATATGAAAATTGGCCATATATTGAGTTAGCCCAAATAGTTACAAATTATTTCGAAATGCTCTGTTTAGTGTTGTTGGTGCTGTTTTAATTAGGTTAAGGCTATTTTAATAATTCACATGATGTTGTTTTATTCATGAAAATTAGTTAGTGAATATTTGCAACCCAACAAACAATTTTGTTTTACGGTTTGAAGAAATAATAATTTGAGTTGCATTTGAATTTGAATTTATCTTGAGCTCCAACTAAGTGCCAATTTAACTTAGCAAACATGGTGACATGGCATCATTAGGTTGGGATTACTGTAGCATGATTATTAGGGTGTTACACATCATATGCGCCCATGCAGGATGCCAGGAGAATGTCAACGATGCTTTTGCAGCGGAAGCTCATGCAATGTCCCATGACGTGTCTCTCGCTGACAACCTGCGAAGCACAAGGGTGGAATATAAGACTGACTCACAACTGTTGTTGGATGCCCTCGACACGTACAAGGCGGATTCGTTGGCGTATGCGGTTGTCATTGAGGATACAAAATAATAGCTAAAAATGTGGTTCTCTCGTCATGTAATATCTATGTGTAGGCGATCTGGAAACGTTGTAGCATACGAGTTAGCTTCTGTCGGTCGCTTGTATGACTCGAACCATTATGTTGAGCGGGAGTCTGATGTACCAACCCGTTTGGCTTGATGTGTTTTGGGTGACATGCCCAAGCACCATTAAGTTATAAAGCTTTGCTTTCTAAAACAAAATTAGGGCCACATCCTTCTAAGATTTGGTGAGCTAGTTTTGGAGAGACGTGATGTCCTTGTCTAGGGACTTATTCGACGCATAGGTGATGGGACAAGAACTAGTATCTAGGAACACAATTGGCTCCCTCGAGATGAAATGATGTGGCCAATTGTCTCTTTATTCGGTAATCCACCATAAATTGGTAGAGGAACTTATAGATGAGACTACAGCTAGATGGAACGATTCACTTATCTGGGAGCTATTTTGGGATGGAACTTTGATAGCAAAAGGAGTTTTTCTAATTCTGTGCAGTATGAGAAAAGCCTAGAGCTCCCTTTGGAAAGTTGTTATTATCCCGTCAAAGTTGAAAGTTTTCGTGCAAAGACACCCACAACAATTGCTCCAAACTGTTGATTTATTGTGTCATGCACTTTGCAGGGGCGGAGGATTCATTTGATTATCTTGGAAACGACCTAGAATTGATCCATCTGACAACTGATACGTCTCAAATGTATATATAATTTTTAATTGTTTCATGCTGCTATATTATCATTTATATATACTTTCATTATCATTTAATACATTTTCATATTATTTTTCGGGAATAACCTATTAATTTAGTGCCCAGTGCCAGTTTCCGCTTTCTTCCCGTTTTCGGTTTGGTAGAAAATCAATAACTAGGTTGGTCCAAACACGATTCCAATCTATGAAGATTTTTTATCGACCAGAAGGAACACTAGAATCTTACGGAGAAGTCAAAGGGACCCTTGAGCCTCGTCTTGACCTAATTATTCGGCCCATAAATCTAATAATTCCCTTGACCATCCGTGCAACAACAGAGAGAAAAATATCGCCCCGGCTAGCCTTTGTTCTGACGCAGTCCCATCTAGATCCCTATTTCGGAGCTCTTCGGAGGGGGATAGGACCTACGGGTCTATAGTAGTAGCTAGATGGCTCTCTCTCTCTCTCTCTCTCTCTCTCTCTCTCTCTCTCTCTCTCTCTCTCTCTCTCGGATCTTTAATACCATGTACTCTCCCGACATCAATCCATCGTATTTTTTATGCAGTGTTGGTATCCGATGAATTGTGGATTTTTGACCAGATTGTTCATTGAATATTACTGATTCTTTGCAAGTTTCTTTCCTATATAATTGAGTAGTTTTTATGCTTTCTAAGTTATTTGTCTTCTCTGGCCATGATAGATGGCTAATTCTTTAGAGGGAGTGGTGCATAGTAGTGGGTCCAATCTTGCGGTGCTCCACTCCAACTACAAAAAGGATTAAGACAAGTATTGTATTGTTGCCACTAAGGATAGAACAACGGAGATTTATCCTATTGCTACATTTCTTTCTGTCTACATTATGTTATCTTGCTTATTGCGTTGCTCTATTTTTTATTAAACTTAATACCTTGATATGAATGTTGGATAGCAGTTTCATGATGGAGTAATAGTAGTATATGTAGTTGGATAACAATCTACTTATCGTGAAAGTAATGCCTATACAAGGTTATGCCATGAATGATCATAGTTATGAATGTTGCTTTTATGTCAATTGCCCAACAGTAATTTGTTTGCCATGCCATTACTTGCTTTCGAGAGAGATGACACTAGTGAACCTATGCCCCTCGGGTCTATTCTCCATTTAAACTTGCTTATATAATTATTTTCTTCTTTTTTCTTTTAATATTTTCCCATTTCACCATACCACTATCAATCCACTATTTGCTTTTAACCTTACAACTAGCAAGACGAGTTGATTGACAACCTCCTTGCCAAGTTGGGAGCAAGTATTTATTTTCTTTATGTGGAGGTCCTGCTTAACTTGTTAGCTTGTTACTCCTACTGGTTCTATTAAACCTTAATTCCTAACTAAGGGAAATACTTTGGTTGCTTTAATACATCACTATTCCTCTTCAGAGAAATCCAACAACTCATATGGGGCTAGCAACATGGAAATCAGACATAACACATGGGCCAGCATGAGCCATAGTTCACTGAATCTAAAACATTCATCCATGATTGTGCATGCGGCCCATGAAAAAATACACCTCTCTATGCGGCCCATGATTGTGCATGAGGAAAGTATCGTTTTCCCCCTCAAATCCTGTCTGATGGACCGATTTCCCCCCAAAGTCTAAAACCGGATCAATCAGCCCCTAAACTCTCCAAAACCGGATCAATTCTCCCCCATGGTGGTTTTGCACCAGATTTAGGTGGTTTTGACTAGTCTCCTTGCTGACTGGACATTGCTGACTTGGCAGATTTCAGGTGTTTTCATCGACTGGGGGAGCCGGTCGACCAATCAGCCCCCAATTCAGGTGATTTCGGTCCAACCTCCCTGTGCCGCGACGGCGTCAAGCACGCCCAACCTTGCGGCGACGGCGGCAAGCACGCCGGCGGCGTCCGCCGACGCCGCCATGGCGTCCGCCCTGCAGCCGGCCTCCACGCCGCCCGATGGTGAGTCAACCGCCCCCTTTCTTTCCCGTCGAAGTCATCTACTGCATGATCTTAGTTTAGGAGAAATCAGAGCTGCGCTTAGAAGTCATCTACTGCACCCAATTTTGCTGCCATGGCAGGCAGATGGTGGAGGTGTAGGGTAGATCATAGGAAGATTGTTTTTATGGGTAGGTCCTGAGCTACGTAATGAGGTAAAGATTGTTTTTTTGGGCAGGTCTTGTCGATGAGGCAGCAGATGAAGAAGAAATAAGTTTTGTGTCACTACATTATTTTGGCAAATTTGAGATAGTGGATGGATTGCTTGTATACAACGGAGGTCTGATGATTACTTTTCCGTTCAATAGGAAAAGCCTAAAGTTTGAGCTTTTGTTGTCTTATGCTGAGGACATGTATCATGTAGAAAGAGGACATTGTAGGGGGGATTATAGTTACAAGATGCACTGGCTTGTTCCAGGGAAAAAACTGAGTGAGGGTTTGCAATTTATTTTTGATGATTCAAGTGTGGAGAAGATGGGGAATGAAACACCTATTGGGTCATGTGCAGAGATCTATGTGGAGGAAGTGCAGTTGTGTGAAGAAGCAGTAAAGCAGTTGCAAAACAGAGTAGATGATGTGCCTGTGGTAGATGATGTGCCTGTGGTAGTTTCAGAAACATATTCCAAGCATAAAGGTAGCAGATTTGCATTGGTAAATGTGGATGCTGTGGAGACAAACATGGTCGATGAGATGTTTTTATCAAATGTAGCAGCTTCAGCAGAACACAGAGCAGAGCCAGAAGTTGTTGTAGGTGTGAAAAGGACAGCTGCTGAGGAAGAAAATTTGAGGATAATAAGTGAGGCTAATGACTTTCTTACTACATTTGAGAGTCCAGTGAAGATTCAGAAAAGTAGAGCAAGTAGAGTTGCAGTTAAAAGAAGAAAAGTACCTCTTGCAGCTCCAGTTTCAGCAACTACATCTTCAGGTGCAGCTCAAGGTGCATGTGCTCCTCCTCCAACTCCAGGTGCAGCCCAAGGTGCATCTTATTCATGTCCAGGTGCATCTTCTTCAGCTCCAGTAGGAAATAAAGCAAAATCTGCAAAGACCAAAGCAGTAGCAGGTACACCACAGAGAGGAATAATGCCACAATTTACTCAAGGACAGAACCCAGCAGCTACTTCTGAATTTGAGTATACATCTACATATCATGTTGAAAATGGAACAAGTGCTAATGAAGTATTACATGAAAATGTAAAAGAAGGAGAAGAAGGTGATGATGAAAGTGACATTGACTACCAGCCTTTGTCAGAGCACAGTTCTGCTGAAGAATCAGAGGCAGAGAAATTAAGGAAATTAGCAAGGGAAATTAGGAGGCAGAAGAGAGCAAAGAAATTAGAGGATGCTGTGGGGCCTGTCATCAAAGATAATAATGTGATTGAAGGTTTGTCTGGTGATGAGAAGCTGGATGGCATAGAAGATGATGTTGTGTCATCAGATGATGACTGCTCTTTTGATGAGGAAAGTGATGGTGAGGGGGCCACACAGCTAGTGAGAAGGAAAAGTGAATGGAGAAAATATGACAGCAAATCAGAAATTCCTACATTTGAGATAGGAATGGTTTTTAGAGGAAGACATCAGATGAAGAAAGCTCTAATAAAATATGGCATTAAGAAACATGTGCATATTGCTTTCACAAAGGATGAAAATCATAAAGTAGGTGCAAAGTGTACTTGGCCTGGCTACAACTGGATGATCTATGCTTCTAAAACTACTAGAAATAAGTGGCTACAGGTGTCTACCTTTGTAGATGAGCACCATTGCATTCCAAGAAGAGATAACAAACTGGTCACATCAACTGTTATTGCTACAAAATATGGCAGGCTTATAAGAGCAAATCCAAATTGGAAGTTAGAAGATTTGAGGAAAACTGTACTTGAGGACTTATTTGCTGATGTGACAGTTGCACAGTGCAAGAAGGCAAAGAGAATGGTCATGCAGAAACTATTGCATTCCACTGAAGGAGAGTACTCAAAATTATTTAATTATCAGTTAGAGCTGCTGAGAACTAATCCTGGAAGCACAGTTGCAGTGAAGTTGGACCATAATGAAAAGGATGGGTCATATGTATTTCAAAGGTTTTACATGTGTTTTGATGCCTTGAAGAAAGGTTTCTTGGCAGGTTGTAGAAAAGTTATTGGCCTTGATGGTTGTTTTTTCAAAGGTGCTTGCTATGGACAGATGTTGTGTGCTATAGGAAGAGATGCAAATAACCAGATGTATCCTATTGCTTGGGCTGTTGTGGAGAAAGAAAATTATGAGTCATGGTTCTGGTTTCTTGCCAAGATAAACCAGGACTTGAAAATAAGCAATCAAGGAGATGGATATGTATTTATGTCAGATCAACAAAAGGGACTTATAGGGGCAATGGAGGACATTTTTCCTAAAGTTGAGCATAGAATGTGTGCAAGACACATATATACTAATTGGAAGAAAAAACACCCAGACCATGATCTTTAGAAAAGGTTTTGGAGATGTGCAAAATCACCAAACAAAGTGATTTTCAACTACAACAGGGCCAGGCTAGCACAATTTACTGTTGAGGGTGCAAAAGATATGATGAACACTGATCCAGTACATTGGAGTAGGGCCTACATGAAGCTGGGGTCTAATTGTGATTCGGTTGATAACAACATGTGTGAATCTTTCAACAACTACATCCTGTTAGCTAGGTACCTTGCTATTGTCTCAATGCTTGAGTGGATCAGGTGCAAAATTATGGTGAGGGTACAAGAAAATAGAGGGAAGTCAGTTAACTGGAAAGGAACTATATGTCCCAACATTTTCAAAAAACTGAAGCAAAACATAAGGAGATCAGGTTTCTGCCATGTGTTGTGGAATGGGAAAGATGGATTTGAAGTGCAAGAGCATGAGAAATTCAAATTTACTGTTAACTTGCAGCTCTAGACTTGCTCGTGTAGATATTGGCAGCTGTCAGGTTTACCCTGCTGCCATGCCATTAGTGCTATCTATAAAACAGGACAGAAAATTGATGATTATATTGCTCCTTGCTACTCCATAGAAGTGTACAACAAGATATATGATCATTGCTTACAACCTTTGGAGGGAGAGGAGAGTTGGCCTATTTCAACAAATCCAAAGCCACAACCACCTGGTCACATTAGCTTGCCTGGAAGGCCTAAAACAGAAAGAAGGAGAGAGGAAGGAGAAAAACCTAAGGGTACTAAGATGAGCAAAGTAGGTGGCAAGATCACTTGTAGTTCTTGCAAAAGGCAAGGACATAATAGATCAAGCTGTAAGAACAATGATGGAGCTAAACATCATGGAAATGCTCATTTGGTCAGAGAAGCTGCAAAACAAAAGAAGCAAGACAAAGAGGCTTTTGATGCTCTTCAGACACAGAAAGCTGTGCTTGAAAAGCAGGTTAAGATGACACTTGTTAGTACTAATGAAAAATTGGTTGCTTTTTGTTTCTACTAATGGAAACTTGGTTGCTTTTTTGTTTATACTAATAAAAAACTTGTTTGCAGGCTGCTGATATAAAAGGCAAGGCAATGGCTGTGCAACCTAGGCCAAAGAAGTTGGAAGTTAGAAGAAAACCAGGAACCCTAAGGATCAATGAACCTACATCTCAACAAAGCTCACAGCCAAGCTCTCAACAGAGCTCACAACCAAGCTCTCAACCTAGAGTTCCACAACATTGTGTGTTCAACCTTGCTGCATACAAGGAGGCACTAAATGCTAAGAAAGGGCCATCCATTTGATTACAAAATTTGTGATACTGTGCTAAATTTGTGCCACACTTGTACTAAATTTCTGCTTCTGTTAATTTGAGGCACAATTTCTGCTACTATAATTTTTTGGATTAAAACAAAGAGGACAACAGAGTTGAAAACATTTATGCTTGAACATCTTCAGTACATTTGATCACTGCATTTGTTCAGTACTTAACTAGAAACTCTGACAGTGCATACATAACTGCATTTGTCCAGTACCTAACATACAAACTTAACATAGAAACTTAACTGCATTTCTCAGTGCATAATGAACTAGACACTGAACTAGAAACTTAACTTCTCTATCTTCACTTCTGCATGTCCTTCATCTTCTTGATGCGGTCGGAGTGGCGAATGCCGACGCGGATGTAAGTCTCCGCCTCGATTGGCATGCTCCTGTCGCCGAGCTGCGGGATCACCGGCGCCACCACGTACACGTCGTCGTCGGAAGCCGCCACCTCCCCCTCGCTGTCGTCCTCCACATCCACCACCACCTGCTCCTTCTCGCTGTCCTCCACATCCTGCTCCTGCTCGCTGTCCTCCAACACATCTTCACTGCACTCTCCGTCGCTGTCAGAGTGCACAATAACCTGCTTCACTGCAGCTGGTACAGCGACCACGACGCCGACGAGACCTTCAACTGGAGGTGGAGGGGGGAGACGGCGGGAGCGATACTCGTACCACCTGGCATGCTGACGCGGATCTGGTGACTTCTCCGCCTCATTCATAGCCCAAAGGAAAACAGAGATAGCTGGAATGGGACGGCCGTCGGGGAACATTGTCTTCTTCTCATCATCAGTTGCCACAACGATGAGGCCCCTAGCGTGGTCCACGCGCATCTGCAAGCTCGGAAATCTGTTGCAGATCTCCTCCACATCGGCCCTTTTCTCTGAATCCCCCTTGCAGAACCTGCTCACAGTTTCCTCCCACCGATCTTGAGCACGGCGAACATCTCTTGCAGTCTTCTTCTTGGGCGCCATCGCCGGCGTCGAGAAGCGATGGGAGTGGGTGGGCGAGAGGCGAAGGGAGTGGGTGGGCGAGAGGCGAAGGGAGTGGATGAGAATGGGGAACGGCGAGTGGATGAGAGTGGGTGGGCTAGTGCTGTCTGGGCGAGCGTGGCCTTAAATGGGTGGCTGCCAAAGCGGTGGGTTCAGTTAACTTCAGACAACGCTTCAGAAAAATTCAGACAACCAAAAGTTCAGTTATCTTCAGACACAAGTTCAGACTTTTGAAATTTTAAACTCAAGTACATTTGTTCACTCGAGCTTACATAGGTGGTTCACTAAGATACTACATCACATCTTCAAAGCCATGATAACAGCAGACACAATGCAGAAAAAGATGGCAAATTTGTACATCTTTTTGCTTCTCTGAAATTCCTTGGCAAGAACATCCATTTGTTGAGCATGCTGCGCTTTCAAATCCAGCACATAAACATCAGCATCACCAATGCTGCACTTGGCATCCATGAGAGCATGCTCCAGCTGTGATTTCTCGGTCTTGAGCTTCCTAACCTCTGTCTTCAGCCGATTCACAACATCTCGCAGGTCACCTAGTAGCGTACTGACAAACTTATCCAGGGGATCATCATGCCACTTGAAGTAGCCACAGTCATATCCCTATTCAAAAAATTGTGCAATTTTGTCAAAAGAATCACGCAAAGACTTGCTGCTCAACGAAACAACAAACAGAAACGGCGGGCACAGATCCTTGACTTTGCAGTGGCTGCAGTTTTGCTTACCAGAGACTGGCTGCAGTTGTAGTATCGATGACCGGGGTTGGCAATGCTCCACGAAATCCACCTCGGAGCCTTGACTTTGCAGTGGCACACCTTCTCAGGCGAGTACGCCATCGGTGGCTCCCGATATGGCACCGGCGACTGCCCTGAGAAGGCCATGGACCGCGGCGACCGATGACTGCTTGACGAGCTAGCAAACGCCATGGACTGCGGCGAGCAAGGGGACGGCGAGGGGACGGCCATGGGGCGGCGAGGGGACGGCGAGGGGACGGCGAGGGGACGGCGAGGGGACGGCGATGGGGCGGCGAGGGGACGGCGAGGGGACGGCGATGGGGCGGCGAGGGGACGGCGAGGGGGCGGCGAGGGGGCGGCGAGGGGGCGGCGAGGGGACGGTGATGGGGCGGCGAGGGGACGGCGAGGGGGCGGCGAGGGAACGGCGATGGGGCGGCGAGGGGACGGCGATGGGGCGGCGAGGGGACGGCAGAGTGCTTCGGGGCGAGGGAGCGGCTTGCAATTATAAATTGGGGAAAGTTGCATCTGCCAAGTCAGCAATGTCCAGTCAGCAAGGAGACTAGTCAAAACCACCTAAATCTGGTGCAAAACCACCATGGGGGAGAATTGATTCGGTTTTGGAGAGTTTAGGGGCTGATTGATCCGGTTTTAGACTTTGGGGGGAAATTGATCCATCAGAGAGGATTTCGGGGGGAAAACGATACTTTCCTCAATCTAAAACATTCATCCATGATTGTGCATGCGGCCCATGAGAAATACACCTCTCTATGCTAATTCAAGTGCTAATGCAACCACTATGTAGTGGGCTGGCCAAGTATCCTCACGTTGACGTCACTCGAATTTCCTTCTTTATTTTGTTTACATGTTTTGAAAATTATAAATACATATATTATGATAAAATAATCAACTTAATCTATTTAAAAGTGTTATTCGCACATTTTAAAAATGTTCATCTTGTGTAAAAAAAAAGCATCCTCAACTATCAGAAAATATTTGTACCACTCAACATATTGTATGTGACATTTAAAAAATGTTCATGCATTTCAAACTTAAAGTACCTAAGTTTTTTTGGAAAATCTGACACAATTAAAAAAGCTTTGGGTAATTCAAAAAAAATCCATACCATTCAAAAAATTGTGTGTAACATTTAAAAAATGAGCATGCGTTTCAAAAATATGTTTGTTAAACTTAAAAAGTGTTAGATTAGTTTAAAATAATTTTTTATATCATTCAAAAATGTTTCAACATGTTTGAAAAAATATTCACAACACATATTTGAAAAATATGTTAATCGTCTAAATAAAAATGTTAAAATATAAAAAACATTTAGATGCATACGAAAAAGTATATTGCTTATTAAAAAAGCAGCCATCAAATCACATATTTGAAAAAACCCTGGTAATCATGTATTAAAAAAACGTGTATAAAAATATTGCTAAAGTATACGAAAAATGTACAATATGTATGCAATAATTAGACATGTTTTAAAAAAGGGGATGAAATAAAAATAAAATAAAACCCCGAATAAAACTGGTAAAAACCGAATAAAGAGACAAAGAAAACTGAAGAAAAGGAAAAATAGAAAATAAAGGGGAAAAAAGAGAAACCAAAGAAACCTAGGACTGTAGAAAACAAATGCAAGACGGGTGAAAATGCTAGAAAGAACCTCAGGAAAAAATATAATCAGTACATATATTATGGAAAATAATTAGGTAATTTGTCAAAAACAAATGTTTTCCTCAACTTATAAACAATAATTGTACTATTCGGGAAAAAAAATGAATGTGGCATTTGAAAAATGTTCATGCGTTTCATGAAAATGTACATGTCTCTTTTGGAAAATCCTATAAAAAAGCTCCGTCCAATTCAAAAAAAATGTTTCATAGCATTCAAAAAAATGTGCATTACATTTGATAATTTGTTCAGTGATTCAAAAATATGTTTGTGACATTTTAAAAGAAGTTCTCTTATTTTTTTAACTTACTTTAAAAAGAATATTCGCTCAGTTTTTTAAAAATTGTTTATTTAGTTTTAAATGATATTTGCATCATTCATAAAATGTTTTAACGTTATTTGAAAAAAATAGCACTTATTCATAAACCATATTTACAGCTCTTATTGGAAAAAAATGTTAATCATTTATATTAGAAAATTGTTTTACATATATAAGAAATATTTTATATGTACATGAAAATGTGTATTGTGTTTGAAAAATAAAATCTGAAACAATTATTTTAGAAAATACTAATCATATATTTGGAAAAAATATAAAATGTATATGAGATATTACTGATGTTTATGAAAAAGATATACTGCAAATAAAAATTAGACTTGTGTTGAAAAAAGGAAATAAAAGAAAGAAAATATAAAACCCAAGAAAAACTGAAGAAAATCAAAGAATGAAACAAATAAAAATGAAGAAAAAATGAATGAAATAAAGAGAAAAAAATGAAAACCTGAAGGAAACTAAGGAAAACCATAGAAATCAGATGTAAGACAGTGAAAAGGCCGAAAATAACCACAGGGGAAAAAAGTTGCTTGCCGCTATAGTTTTGGACAAGCCTTTTATAAACTCGCAGCTGGCAAGAGATAGTAAGGGAACTCCTATACAGCGCTGAAGGCGCCCATTAACGATCCGGTGCCTGCAGTGCTGCTAGCATGGGCCGGCCCACTAGCGTGCTGCCCTAAGTTTTTTAATTTTTTTTACGAAAATTAAAATATGAAACGAAGAAAGGTTTACAGACTTAAAGAACAAAAGTTCATCCATTTGAAGAAAGTATGTTCATATCTTTAAAAAAGGTTCATAAATTTTGAAAAAGTTCATTAATTTGAAAAAAAGTTCATTCAAATTGAAAAAGAGTTCATCCAATTTAGCAAAAGTTCATTAAATTTGAAAAAAGTTTATAGAAGTTGAAAAGAAGTTCATGTATTTTTAGAAAAAGTTCATGGAACTGAAAAAAAGTTCATAAATCAAAAAAAGTTCATCCATTTTCAAGACAAAATGTTTATGAAATTTCGAAAAAGTTCATCAGTAGTCAAAAAAGTTCACAGAATTTTCAGAAATAAAATCATCAACCGGCGCCTAGATGGGCCGAAGGTCCCACCGTCCTCTTCGTCGCCCCCGTCGATCTCGTCTTCCCCGTTGTCACCCACACCAATGGCTGCGGCTGCCACCAACACCCACGGTCGTGGCCGCCACACACATTGGTAGGGGAGCTAGGGTTAGAGTTATGAGTGTGTGGGTTAGGGGGTTACGGCTAGAGTTTGTAGATCGTAGATTGCTTGTGACTCGTATTGTGTTGTATTACATCTTTTTGTTGGTAGCGTTATGGCTAGGATTTGTAGATCATACATTGTAGGCACTTTCTTATTCGTAGATTGTTTACAGGGATTCATAGTAAGAGACAATGTTTTAAACCAGAGTTCAAGGCCAAACTGTAATGTAGTGTTGTTGGTATTGTTAGCTACATTCTTTGTTGGTCGATTACAGGAACTTTCTTATTCATATTCGTAGATTGTAGACCATAGATTATACAAACTTTCTTATTCATATCCGTAGATCATAGACCGTAGATTATAGGAACTTTCCTATTTGTATTCGTAGATCATAGATCGTAGATTATAGGAACTTTCTTTATAGGGGATTCATAATAAGAGCAGATGTTTTAGCAAAACGTTGATTTATTTCTGTTTCACCAAATTTCTAGCACTATCACGTCATCTTGTTTAAAGCGTTAATCTGTTTGCCAAGAACTTAATACCATAAATGCATGATGGATAGCGTCGATTGGTGGAGTAATAGTAGTAGAGTAGGCGGGAGTCGGTCTACTTGTCACGGACGTGATGCCTATATGAGTGATCATTGTCATGAATAACGTCAAAACTATGCGATTTTCTAGCAGTTGCTCAGTAGAAATTTGTTTACCCATTGTATGTTATGTGTTCGAGAGAGAAGCCTCTAGTGAAAACTATGACCCCGGGTCTACTTTTACCTTACCATAAAAACTAAAAATACTTTGCTACAACTTATTTACTTTTTTTTGCAATTTATAAATCTACCTATACATGATTTGATCGTTGTAAGTAACGAGTTTAAGGGGATTGACAACCCTCTTGCCCGCATTGGGTGCAAGTATTTTCCTTTGTTTGTGCAGGTACTGATGACGAGAGTTTGCTTGGTTCTCCTACTGGTTCGATAACCTTGGTTCTCACGAGGGAAATACTTATCTCTACTGCAATGCATCTCCTCTCCTCTTTAAGGAAAATCCCAACGTAGTTTACAACAAGCAGCATCTAGTAGAAGCAGCAGTAGGCAGCATTGTAAGAGCAGCAACAGAGCAGCGGTAGCGAGCAGCAGCAAAGCAGCGCAACAACAAGCAGCAAGCAGCAGGAGTAGGCAGCAGCCAGCAACGCATCAACGGTTCGCAAGGGCGAACGGGGGCGCGGCCGGGGAAGCTAGAAGGGCACGGAGGGACGGCGCACACGGGACATGCCCGCGGGTGTGGTGAGCACGGGCTCCGAGGGCAGCGGCCGAGCACGAAGGGGGCGGCTTACGGCGGCGGGCTTATAGGGGAGGCACAAGGAGGCCCGAGCTCGATCCGATGGCGCGGGCAAGGAAGACGAAGACGACGATGCACCTTGAAACGCTAGCTCAGCACGGGGACGATGATGGTCCCAAGGACGACAAGGTCATGGCCATAGAGCTTCGGCCGATGTTTGCGGGGACGAAAAGTGGCGTGAGGGCGGAAGTGGCAAGGTCTAGGTTTAACTACGGGCGTCAGGGGTCTTGTAGGACATCGGGAGGGGCTGGATGCGTGCCGCATGGCGATCCCTAGCCATGGATGCGCTTTCTGCATCCATGGGGGGCGCGGTGAACAGATGTGGGGATGAGGGGGGTTAGGTGGGCTCGGCCTCACTGTTCTATCAAGACCCAGTTGCATAATAATGTATTTCACCTTTTTCTCTTCGATTCTTCTCTTACTTTAATTGTTTCTCCTCCGTTTGATAACTCATTAAATAACAAATGATTTTGGTAGCATATGAAAATTGGCACATAAATACTAGGCCATATATTGAGTTAGCACAAATAGTTGCAATTTATTTTGAAATGCTTAAATATTTGTTTAAATTGAAATGGCTCTATTTAGTGTTGTTGGTGTTGTTGTAATTAGGTTAAGGCTATTTTAATAATTCTCATGATGTTGTTTTATTTACGACAGTCAGTTGGTGAATATTTGCAACCCAACAAACATTTTTGTTTTACAGTTTAAAGACATAATAATTTGACTTGCATTTGAATTTGGATTTGTCTTGAGGTCCAACTAAGTGCCAATTTAAGTTAGCAAACATGGTGACATGGCATCATTAGGTTGGGATTACTGTAGCATGATTATTGGTGCTGGACCCAGGAGAATGTGAGCGATGCTTTTGCAGCGGAAGCTCATGCAATGTCCCATGCCGTGTCTCTCACTGATGATCTGGGAAGCACAAGGGTGGAATTTGAGACTGACTCACGACTGTTGTTGGATGCCCTCGACATTTACAAGGTGGATTGGTCGGCGTATGTGGCTGTCATTGAGGATACAAAATACTAGCTAAAATGTGGTTCTCTCGTCATGTAATATCTATGTGTAGGTGATCTGGAAACGCTGTAGCACACGAGTTAGCTACTGTCGGTCGTTTGTATGACTCGAACCATTATGTTGAGTGGGAGTTTGATGTACCAGCCCGTTTGGCTCGATGTGTTTTGGGTGACATGCCCAAGCACCATTAAGTTATATAAAGCTTTCCTTAAAAAAATTAGGGCCACATCCTTCTAAGATTTGGTGAGCTAGTTTGGAGAGACGTGATGTCCTTGTCTAGGGACTTATTCGACGCATAGGTGATGGGACAAGAACTAGTATCTAGGAACACAATTGGCTCCCTCGAGATGAAATGATGTGGCCAATTGTCTCTTTATTCGGTAATCCACCATAAATTGGTAGAGGAACTTATAGATGAGACTACAGCTAGATGGAACGATTCACTTATCTGGGAGCTATTTTGGGATGGAACTTTGATAGCAAAAGGAGTTTTTCTAATTCTGTGCAGTATGAGAAAAGCCTAGAGCTCCCTTTGGAAAGTTGTTATTATCCCGTCAAAGTTGAAAGTTTTCGTGCAAAGACACCCACAACAATCGCTCCAAACTGTTGATTTATTGTGTCATGCACTTTGCAGGGGCGGAGGATTCATTTGATTATCTTGGAAACGACCTAGAATTGATCCATCTGACAACTGATACGTCTCAAATGTATATATAATTTTTAATTGTTTCATGCTGCTATATTATCATTTATATATACTTTCATTATCATTTTATACATTTTCATATTATTTTTCTGGAATAACCTATTAATTTAGTGCCCAGTGCCAGTTTCCGCTTTCTTCCCGTTTTCGGTTTGGTAGAAAATCAATAACTAGGTTGGTCCAAACACGATTCCAATCTATGAAGATTTTTTATCGACCAGAAGGAACACTAGAATCTTACGGAGAAGTCGAAGGGACCCTTGAGCCTCGTCTTGACCTAATTATTCGGCCCATAAATCTAATAATTCCCTTGACCATCCGTGCAACAACAAAGAGAAAAATATCGCCCCCGCTAGCCTTTGTTCTGACGCAGTCCCATCTAGATTCCTATTTCGGAGCTCTTCGGAGGGGGATAGGACCTACGGGTCTATAGTAGTAGCTAGATGGCTCTCTCTCTCTCTCTCTCTCTCTCTCTCTCTCTCTCTCTCTCTCTCTCTCTCTCTCTCTCGCATCTTTAATACCATGTACTCTCCCGACATCAATCCATCGTATTTTTTATGCAATGTTGGTATCCGATGAATTGTGGATTTTTGACCAGATTGTTCATTGAATATTACTGAATCTTTGCAAGTTTCTTTCCTATATAATTGAGTAGTTTTTATGCTTTTCTAAGTTATTTGTCAGATGGTTAATTCTTTAGAGGGAGTGGTGCATAGTAGTGGGTCCAATCTTGCGGTGCTCCACTCCAACTACAAAAAGGATTAAGACAAGTATTGTATTGTTGCCACTAAGGATAGAACAACGGAGAATTATCCTATTGCTACATTTCTTTCTGTCTACATTATGTTATCTTGCTTATTGCGTTGCTCTATTTTTTATTAAACTTAATACCTTGATATGAATGTTGGATAGCAGTTTCATGATGGAGTAATAGTAGTATATGTAGTTGGATAACAATCTACTTATCGCGAAAGTAATGCCTATACAAGGTTATGCCATGAATGATCATAGTTATGAATGTTGCTTTTACGTCAATTGGCCAACAGTAATTTGTTTGCCATGCCATTACTTGCTTTCGAGAGAGATGACACTAGTGAACCTATGCCCCTCGTGTCTATTCTCCATTTAAACTTGCTTATATAATTATTTTCTTCTTTTTTCTTTTAATATTTTCCCATTTCACTATACCACTATCAATCCAGTATTTGCTTTTAACCTTACAACTAGCAAGACGAGTTGATTGACAACCTCCTTGCCAAGTTGGGAGCAAGTATTTATTTTCTTTATGTGGAGGTCCTGCTTAACTTGTTAGCTTGGTACTCCTACTGGTTCTATTAAACCTTAATTCCTAACTAAGGAAATACTTTGGTTGCTTTACTACATCACTATTCCTCTTCAGAGAAATCCAACAACTCATATGGGGCTAGCAACATGGAAATCAGACATAACACATGGGCCAGCATGAGCCATAGTTCACTGAATCTAAAACATTCATCCATGATTGTGCATGCGGCCCATAAAAAAATACACCTCTCTATGCTAATTCAAGTGCTAATGCAACCACTATGTAGTGGGCTGGCCAAGTAGCCCTATGCTTTCCTCACGTTGACGTCACTCGAATTTCCTTCTTTATTTTGTTTACATGTTTTTAAAATTATAAATACATATATTATGATAAAATAATCAACTTAATCTATTTAAAAGTGTTATTCCAACATTTTAAAAATGTTTATCTTGTGTAAAAAAAAGCATCCTCAACTATCAGAAAATATTTGTACCACTCAACATATTGTATGTGACATTTAAAAAATGTTCATGCATTTCAAAGTTAAACTACCTAAGTTGTTTTGGAAAATCTTACACAATTAAAAAAAGGTTTGGGTAATTCAAAAAAAAAATCCATACCATTCAAAAAATTGTGTGTAACATTTAAAAAATGAGCATGCGTTTCAAAAATATGTTTGTTAAACTTAAAAAGTGTTAGATTAGTTTAAAATAATTATCTATATCATTCAAAAATGTTTCAACATGTTTGAAAAAATATTCACAGCACATATTTGAAAAATATGTTAATCGTCTAAATAAAAATGTTAAAATATAAAAAAAACATTTAGATGCATTCGAAAAAGGATATTGCTTATTAAAAAAGCAGCCATCAAATCACATATTTGAAAAAACCCTGGTAATCATGTATTAAAGAAAACGTGTATAAAAATATTGCTAAAGTATACGAAAAATGTACAATATGTATGCAATAATTAGACATGTTTTAAAAAAGGGGAAGAAACAAAAATAAATTAAAAACCCGAAGAAAACTGGTAAAAACCGAATAAAGAGACAAAGAAAACTGAAGAAAAGGAAAAATAGAAAATAAAGGGGAAAAAAGAGAAACCAAAGAAACCTAGAACTGTAGAAAACAAATGCAAGACGGGTGAAAATGCTAGAAAGAACCTCAGGAAAAAATATAATCAGTACATATATTATGGAAAATAATTAGGTAATTTGTCAAAAACAAATGTTTTCCTCAACTTATAAACAATAATTGTACTATTCGGGAAAAAAAATGAATGTAGCATTTGAAAAATGTTCATGCGTTTCATGAAAATGTACATGACTCTTTTGGAAAATCCTATAAAAAAGCTCCGTCCAATTCAAAACAATGTTTCATAGCATTCAAAAAAATGTGCATTACATTTGATAATTTGTTCAGTGATTCAAAAATATGTTTTGACATTTTAAAAGAAGTTCTCTTTTTTTTAAACTTACTTTAATAAGAATATTCGCTCAGTTTTTTTAAAAATTGTTTATTTAGTTTTAAATGATATTTTGCATCATTTATAAAATGTTTTAACGTTATTTGAAAAAAATAGCACTTATTCATAAACCATATTTACAGCTCTTATTGGAAAAAAATGTTAATCATTTATATTAGAAATTCTTTTTACATATATAAGAAATATTTTATATGTACATGAAAATGTGTATTGTGTTTGAAAAATAAAATCTAAAGCAATTATTTTAGAAAATACTAATCATATATTTGGAAAAAATATAAAATGTACATGAGATATTACTGATGTTTATGAAAAAGATATAATGCAAATAAAAATTAGACTTGTGTTGAAAAAAGGAAATAAAAGAAAGAAAATATAAAACCCAAGAAAAACTGAAGAAAATCAAAGAATGAAACAAATAAAAATGAAAAAAATGAAAACCTGAAGGAAACCAAGGAAAAACCATAGAAATCAGATGTAAGACAGTGAAAAGGCCGAAAATAACCACAGGGGAAAAAAGTTGCTTGCGGCTATAGTTTTGGACAAGCCTATTATAAACTCGCAGCTGGCAAGAGATAGTAAGGGAACTCCTATACAGCGCTGCAGGCGCCCATTAACGATCCGGTGCTGCAGCGCTGCTAGCATGAGCCGGCCCACTAGCGTGCTGCCCTAAGTTTTTTTAGTTTTTTTTTACGAAAATTAAAATATGAAACGAAGAAAGGTTTACAGATTTAAAGAACAAAAGTTCATCCATTTGAAGAAAGTATTTTCATATCTTTAAAAAAGGTTCATAAATTTTGAAAAAGTTCATCAATTTGAAAAAAAGTTCATTCAAATTGAAAAAGAGTTCATCCAATTTAGCAGAAGTTCATTAAATTTGAAAAAGTTTATAGAAGTTGAAAAGAAGTTCATGTATTTTTAGAAAAAGTTCATGGAACTGAAAAAAAGTTCATAAATCAAAAAAAGTTCATCCATTTTCAAGACAAAATCTTTATTAAATTTAGAAAAAGTTCATCAGTAGTCAAAAAAGTTCACAGAATTTTCAGAAAAAAATTCATCAACCGGCGCCTAGATGGGCCGGCCCATTCACGGACGCCACAGGCGCCAGTTAACAAAGTGCACGTTAACTGGCGCCTGTGGCGCCAAATAGGAAATGCCTAGTATTTGCGCGACCAAGCTGGTTGCGTGTCTTCAGTAGTGGGCTAACTTACTAGTACATGGGCTAGTCTCCTAAGTTGATGGGCTTCAAGGTTCAAGCCCTTATTGCTGGGCCTGCTTCAAGCTGAGCAGGAAAAAAAAAGCATCGAATGCTGGACCCCTTTCAAGATTTTTTAGAGAAAAACTAAAATGGAGATTCACCGGAATTTTGAGAGCAAACAATCATTTTTTCCTCTTGAGTCCTGCTTCTTCCTTTCTTTATTGGTTTATTTGCTTGGCCAGATAAGATATACACCCCCCGCAATAAAAAAAAGATAAGATATACACCTTTTTTGTTGTTGCGGGGGACAAGATCTACACGTATGTATGGCTATGTCACATGCACGCCTTCGAACAAGGTATCATCCATTTTGTTTTGGAAGAGACGAAATTGCAAGATTATCTTTGCCGTAAAAAAAGGGAAAAAATTGCAAGACTATCTTGTCATATACTAGATGGCCCAACCTCCTAGTGCAATTTAAACCCAGTGGAGTGCAAAGACTAAACAGCATCGAAAGATATCCACATCACCCCACGTCCTCATTTGGTCCTACATGTTCACATGTGGAGATGGTTTGGTCTGTTGGGAAGAGACGAAAATGCCAGACTGTATTTTCTTAATCTAATGGGCAGATCTCTTTATTTAGATAACTAGTACACCATATTCGTACGCTATCTGTCAGATGTATCTACCGAATGAATATGCTTAGACTAGCCATAGTGGAAGTAACTTCAGCAGTAATATTGAGTCTAACTCAACGAATTTACTTATGTGGCAATGAGTTAATGAGGAAAAATGTAGTTTGAGTAATAGCTAGTTACTGTAACATCACATGTCACAATGCAATATGAGTCTATAAACTAATAAATGAAGCTTTGCATGTTAGCACACTTATGTTACTACCCACTATGAAGGTAGTAACATAATTTAGGGATATGTGTATGTTACTCTTCACTGTGGCAGGTCTAATGCCACTTGTGTGCAACTAACAACTACTCCCTCCGTTCCAAATTACTTGTCGCAAGTATGGATGTATCTAGATGTATTTTAGTTCTAGATACATTCATTTCTACGACGAGTAATTTGGAACGGAGGGAGTACGTATTACTTCTCCGCAAAAAAAAACTACATATTACTAGTTTACTTCATAATGCTAATTGCCACTTAATAAGACATCACGTTTGCCATTAACTTAATTACACCATTCCCTAAGGCTAGTCATAGTGAGAGTAACTTAGGTACTACCTCCGTTCGGCACTATACTAGGAAAAGGCCTACTAATGGCGCACCAGTTTTGCCTACTAATGACGCACTACTTGTGCGTCATTAGTATCACGTCACTAGTATTTTTTATTAATGACGCATCACTGGTGCGCCATTAGTATCTGGTATATTAATGACGCACCTTGCAGTGCGCCATTAGTATAGAACACCATGCGCCATTAGTATGCCTCCCGGGGGGCCATATGTAATCATGTGCTTTGCCATACTAATGGCGCATTGTGGGGTGATGCGCCATTAGTATCCTTTGGCATACTAATGGCGCACCTTGAGGTGATGCGCCATTAGTATGAATATTAGTTATTTTTACTTTTCTGATTTTTGCACAGGTTACAAAATATATTATTGGACAGAATATAGACAGCAGCACACAGCAACAACAGATTCATCGAATACAATAGAAGATTAGTCTCCGAATACAATTCATCATATTAGTCTCCGAATTCAAAAGACCGAACAAAGATAAAACATTACAAGTCTCGAGACCGCGAATATCGAGTTTGTCTTCACATTACAAGTCGATATCGATCATCTAAACTACCATCACATAGAAGAGAGCTGCGGTCATCACAATGAGCATCATCGCGATGAAACTGGTCTTCATCCGATTCCTCCAACACTCCCTCCTCTCTCCCGCTAGATAGCGGGCGTATATAGATTCCGCCTCCGCCCTAGTGGTGTACCCTTTGTAACTGTTACCGCTGAAACGGTGAACCTGTCTCCGACACTCCTCCCAGTCTTCGTAGACTCCGGGAACCTTACCCTTGTACACGACATACGACAGCATCTCTATGCACAAGCCAAACAACAGACAATACATAAGCAATATATAAGTATGCAACAAAAGGATAGGAAGAGAAAAGCAAGACATTAATAGCACGATTCATGGTCCTACTAATAAATAGCATCGATTACATCTAAGTTGAACGACTGTCCAAACCAAAGAGACATACAATTCATTAAAGTTTAATTACAACATAAGCCAATCAATTTTCAGAACTACACATCACTACTTTCAACTCGACTCATGGGACAGGAGCGTGGATGAAGCCGCCGTCTGTCGTGATGGTCATGAAATCGCGAGCGTTGTCAGCCTGCATTTGTAGCATTCCGTCTATCTCACTGTTGGACGGTTGATATCTGATGAAGAAGTGCCCCGAGGTATGAAGAACATCTTGATGGATGATGTCCGCAAACTCCGACCGGATACGAAAGAATTCTTGTCTGATGTCCGCATCCTGGATTGCCGACAATCTCGCGGCCCAATCTTTGAGATTATCTGGTAGCAGAAGGTGATGATGGTCCCTTACGATCGCCCGCGTGTGATGGAGGGCGTAGTAGGCATCCTTCTGACCGCCAGGCGGCTGCTTGACGCAGCAGAACGTCGTATTGTGGGCGAACATGTGCTTGTCGTACTTACGAACTGCCCTGGTGAAGGTGCCTCTAGATTTGGCGTAGCCGGGGAGAACATCATCTTGATATTTGTGTAGTCTATCTTGGAGTCACGGTTCGGGTCGAAATACGTGGACATGGAATATTTCGGGCTTAAGAGGATGAGTGTGCAATGTGTGTCACTGCACAGAACACGGAATGCTAGAAAAAAAAGAACGATCGAAATCTAAGAAATCATATGTTACGGGGCGGTTAAGGGATGACTTACTCGGGAAAGTAAGCCACAAGGAAGTTATCCTTATCTGGGCTTGCCAGAATGACGCCTTCGAGGTGTGAACTCGCGAAGCTTCGTTAGTTCCCAAAGCCCCTCGACATTGGCGATCTTGTTCCGCGACAGAACCAGCGAGTGCAGGCCCTTCAGCAGCGATCCGGGGGAGATATGAACTGCATGACAAACAGAACAACCCAAATTCAGTTACTGAATGTCTGAAGATGCTACTAGGGTTCGCGAATGTCTGATTCATAGGATACTGGATGGTAGAGTTCGCGAGAAATCTGCCTTTGCTATATGTTTGAATTCTTAATTCCCACTGGGTTATTTTAACTGAATCTACTATTTTCATTAGGCTGGAGACTGGCAACAAGAAGCAGCAGCCGCGTGACGGCGGCGGCGGCAACACACGAGCACGTGGGGCCCGGCGTCCGCGCACGAGCGCGTGGGAAAGGCGGCCGCAAGAAACAGCAGCAGTGGCACAACGGGGCGGCGGCGGCGAGCTCCTGCTCCTAACCCTAGGTCCCCGCCCCGTGGGGGCATGGGGATGAGCGGGGGAGAGAGGGGGGAGGGAGAGAGACTAACCAGGCTGCGCGGGGAGGCTCGCGCCGCCATCGAGGAGCGCGTCCGACGAGGCTAGCCGCCGTCGAGGGGCAGCTTCGACGAGAGAGATTTGGTGGTGGTCGGAGCGGAGACAACGGAGGGCGGAGATGGCGACCTTGGGGGAGGCGGGGATAGACGGCGGGAAGGTCACGAGCTTCTAGGGTTTCGAGGGAGGCGAGGGAGGCGGCGCTCGGGAGGGGGGGGGGAGGCGGCGCTCGAGGGGGAGGAAGGGGAGATGGAGGTGGCGGGGGCGCGTGGGCGACTGCGGCGCAGTGGGTCGGGGCAGCGGCGGCGGCGGCGCGGTGGAGGGAGGAACGAGGAAGGGAGCGGCGCGGTGGATCGAGGGAAAGGGATATGGCGAGGGAGAGGGAAGGGGGGATCGGGTAAAGGGGTATCCAGCAAGACACTATAGCAATGGCGCAACACCCACTGGTGCGCCATTAGTAGTTTTTTCTCTGATAGCAATGGCTCACCCTCCTCTGGTGCGCCATTAGTAACTTTTTTTTCTGATAGCAATGGCGCACCCACCTCTGGTGCGCCATTAGTAACTTTTTTTCATTATTTCTTGTTGCATCTAATAATTTGTTTTTTTATCAAATTTGTTATTTTCATGAGGACTAGAACAGGAGATATCATCAAATATTATCAAATTTTATTTTTTTTGAAAATATCATCAAATTTTTTAATTGAAAATATCATCAAATTTGTTATTTGAAAATATCATCAAATTTCTTATTTGAAAATATCATCAAATCTGTTATTTAAAAATATCATCAAAAAGTGGGGGAGGGTGCGGGGTGTCGGCGGTGGAGCGGGGAGGGTGCGGGGGGTCATCGGCGGCGGTGGAGTGGGGGAGGGTGCGGGGCGTGCTCGGCGGCGAGGGGGATCTGGCGAGGGTGATAGCTATCGAGAGGGAGGGGGATCGAGATCGAGTGTCCTCATGAATATTCAATATTTTTTCATATTGAATATGAAAAAATATCATCAAATTTGAAAAAAATATTCATGAATTCAAAAAGTGCCCATGAAATTTAAAAATGTTCATGATATCAAAAAGTGCCAGAGAAATGAAGACTACGATTTAAATACAATCGATCTTAGCTAGCTATCTGTTCACAATCTTCTTGCCCTTCTTTTTCGCAAATGGAGTTCTTCTATGGAACGGACGTCCTTTAGGTAGGGTGGTCCTGCTTCTTCTTGTGGTGTATGCTGCTACTTCATCATCGTCGTCATGTTCGATCTTCGGGTCGCCGTACTTGTCAAAGTCTTGCTCATTGGCTACTCCATCCATTCCGATGATCTTCCTTTTGCCTCTTCTCATGACAACACGGCTGGGCTTTGGCGGGTCGGTAATGAAGAAGCATTGGTCCACTTGGGAATCCAGTACCCATGGCTCATTTTTCGCGGTGATGTTTGCGCCCGCGGTCTTGGATTTGGCTTCGGGTATAACCATGGTGGTGAAATACCGGTCTTCTTTTAGGACGCTCTTGCCCCCTCTGACACGTAACATGGGGACCTTCTCTCCAGCGTAGCTCAGCTCCCAGATCTCCTCGATCCTTCCGTAGTATCTGTCCTTGTCGTTACCGGTGTAGGATTCCATCGTTACCCCGGAGTTCTGATAACCATCGCTCTTCATGTCCTTGTCCTTGGTATAGGATGTGTAGCCATTGATATCGTATGCCTCATAGGTCATCAGATTGTGCTCGGCGCCCTGTGACAAGGCGAATATAAGTTGTTCTTCCGCGGAAGAATCCTCATGTAAAGGGTACGACAGAAGCTTCTGCTTGAACCAACGCGTGAAACATGAGTTGTGCTCTTTGATTATATCTCCGTCCGTCCTCTGTTGGCCTCGGTCATTGTACGTCTTCTCAATAAAGGTTTTGTGCTCTACCACCCAAGGATCGACCACGTCTATGTGTTGTAGCACGACTAGGTTTGCTCTTTCAAAGTCGGCGAGTCGACCCTCGAAGTCGACATGCATTTCGCGGCGACCCTCACGGTGACCCCATCCAGCGAGCCTGCCGAGGTGCCTATTGACGGGCAGACCAACAGGGTTCTCGATGCCTAGATAATTCGTGCAGTAGGAGATGCACTCTTCAGTCAGAAAGCCCCTGGCTATACTTCCCTCTGGACGTGACATGTTGCGAACGTATCCTTTGATGACACCATTCATCCTTTCGAACGGCATAATGCTATGCAGGAACGTCGGCCCGAGTTGGATGATATCCTCCACGATATGGACCAGCAAATGCACCATAACGTCAAAGAATGCGGGCGGGAAGAACATCTCAAGCTCGCATAGTATCACCACGATCTCTTCCTGTAGCCTTCTGAGTTGCCTCACGCCAACCGACTTCCGAGAGATGACGTCAAAAAAGTTGCATAGGCCAAATAGCATTTCATAGACGTGCGCGTCCATGATCCCACGGATTGCAACTGGAAGTATCTGCGTCATCAGCACGTGACAGTCATGAGACTTCATCCCGCTGAACTTCTGCTTCACTGGGTCTAGGTATCTGCTTATCTTCCCCGCGTAACCGTAAGGAAGTTTTACTCCTACGAGGCAGGTGAAAAACTGCTCGATCTCCTCCTGACTTAGAGTGAAGCACGCGGGAGGGTAGTCATTTCCAGTCTTCTTGGCCCTTTTGCCTTTGCGACGACTTTCTGTGTCCTGCTTTGCCTCATCATCATCATCATCATCATCATTAGCGTGAAGCTCCTGCTTGATGCCCATTGATTTCAAGTCTGCCCTTGCTTTCGGCCCATCATTGGTCCTCTCTAGCATGCTGAGCAGGGTACCAAGCAGACTCTCGCACACGTTCTTCGTGATATGCATGGCATCAAGGCTGTGAGGCACACGATGGATCTTCCAGCACGGCAAGTCCCAGAAAACAGACCTCGTTTTCCATACCTTCAGAAGCGGCTCTGGCGCCTTTCGCTTCTTTCCCGGCTCTGGCGCCTTTTGCTTCTTTCCCGGCAGTGGGCAATCTTTCCAATTTTTCAACAGCTCGTCTATTTCCTTGTCGCTCCTCGTACGCGGGCGCCTTCGGGGTTCGGTTTCACCATCGAACAGATCCTTGCGTTTCCTCCACGGGTCATCATCGCGAAGCCACCTTCGATGTCCCATGAACATGGTTTTCGAAGACCCGGGATCTCTATCTAGCTGGCGATATGTTGTGTCATCCATCCACCTTACGCATCCAGAAAATCCGTGGACCACCTGCCCCGCCAGATCACGAAGACGCACGGCACCTCCGAGTTCCTCACACGTTCAGCTTGATGACGTCCTCACCTTCTCGATCCAGCAAGACGGGCGAAGTAGTAGATGAGTTCCGGCAGCACGACGGCGTGGTGACGGTGTTGGTGAAGAACAATCTCCACAGGGCTTCGCCTAAGCACTACGGAAACAATAACGGAGGATAAACTAGAGAGGACGGGGTTGCCGGCACACGGCTTGGTGTTTCTTGATGTGTCTTTGGTGCTAGCCCTGCCCCTCTATTTATATGTTGAGCCTTGGGGTCGAAACTTGGAGTAAAAGCCTCCACAAAGTCAGTTTCACCTGAAAGGCAAGAGTCCTTCTCAGACTCCAGGGCCAGACGCTAGGGTTCCCGGCGTTTGGACCCAGACGCCAGGGACACTGGCGTCTGGCCCCTGGACTCCGCAAAACTTCCTTTTGCGCTTTCCAAAAACCTTGTGGGCTTTCCCCTTTGGCCCAAATAACGTGTTCTCGTACCCAAACATTTCGGGAAACATCCGGAACCCCTTCCGGTGAATTCCGGAACCCTTCCGGAGATCAAACACTACTATTCACATATCAATCTTTACTTCCGGACCATTCCGGAGTTCCTCGTCATATCCGTGATCTCATCCAAAACTCCAAACAACATTCGGTCAGCAACATACATAACTCATTGTACTATATCGTCAACGAACGTTAAGCGTGCGGACCCTACGGGTTCGAGAACTATGTAGACATGACCGAGACACCTCTCTTGTCAATAACCAATAGCGGGACCTGGATGCCCATATTGGCTCCTACATATTCTACGAAGATCTTTATCAGTCAGACCGCATAACAACATACGTTGTTCCCTTTGTCATCGGTATGTTACTTGCCCGAGATTCGATCATCGGTATCTCAATACCTAGTTCAATCTCGTTACCGGCAAGTCTCTTTACTCGTTCTGTAATACATCATCCCGCAACTAACTCATTAGTCACATTGCTTGCAAGGCTTATAGTGATGTGCATTACCGAGAGGGCCCAGAGATACCTCTCCGACAATCGGAGTGACAAATCCT
The DNA here is from genome assembly GCF_018294505.1 of Triticum aestivum. NCBI lineage: Eukaryota > Viridiplantae > Streptophyta > Magnoliopsida > Poales > Poaceae > Triticum > Triticum aestivum. Next base: position 727,651,969 of record NC_057813.1, read on the forward strand.
AATCTCAAAATACGCCAACCCAACAAGTACCTTCGGAGACACCTGCAGAGCACCTTTATAATCACCCAGTTACGTTGTGATGTTTGGTAGCACACAAAGTGTTCCTCCGGTAAACGGGAGTTGCATAATCTCATAGTCATAGGAACATGTATAAGTCATGAAGAAAGCAATAGCAACATACTAAAACGATCGGTTGCTAAGCTAACGGAATGGGTCATGTCAATCACATCATTCTACTAATGATGTGATCCCGTTAATCAAATGACAACTCATGTCTATGGTTAGGAAACATAACCATCTTTGATTAATGAGCTAGTCAAGTAGAGGCATACTAGTGACATTATGTTTGTCTATGTATTCACACATGTATCATGTTTCCAGTTAATACAATTCTAGCATGAATAATAAACATCTATCATGAAATAAGGAAATAAATAATAACTTTATTATTGCCTCTAGGGCATATTTCCTTCAGTCTCCCACTTGCACTAGAGTTAATAATCTAGTTCACATCACCATGTGATTTAACACTAATATACACATCTGTATGTGATTAACACCCATAGTTCACATCGTCATGTGACCAACACCCAAAGGGTTTACTAGAGTCAATAATCTAGTTCACATGGATATGTGATTAACACCCAAAGAGTACTAAGGTGTGATCATGTTTTGCTCGTGAGAGAAGTTTAGTCAACGGGTCTGTCACATTCAGAGCCGTATGTATTTTGCAAATATTCCATGTCTACAATGCTCTGCACGGAGCTACTCTAGCTAATTGCTCCCACTTTCAATATGTATCCAGATGAGACTTAGAGTCATCTGGATTGGTGTAAAAGCTTGCACCAATGTAACTCTTTACGACGGGCTCTTTTATCACCTCCATAATCGAGAAATATTTCCTTAGTCCTCTCTAAGGATTTTCTTGACCGCTGTCAAGTGATCTACTCTTAGATCAAAATTGTACTCGCTTGCCAAACTCAGAGCAAGGTATACAATAGGTCTACTACACAGCATAGCATACTTTATAGAACCAATGACTGAGGCATAGGGAATAGACTTTTCATTCTCTTTCTATCTTCTGCCGTGGTCGGGTTTTGAGTCTTACTCAACTTCACACCTTGCAACACAGGAAAGAACTCCTTCTTTGACTGTTCCATTTTGACCTACTTCAAAATCTTATCAAGGTATGTACTCATTGGAAAATCTTATTAAACGTCTTGATCTATCTCTATAGATCTTGATGCTCAATATGTAAGTAGCTCAAGGTATGTGCTCCCACTCACTTTATTGTAAATACAGGCTTCACCGCAAGTCTGTATAAAACTATATGCTTTGATCAACTTATCAAAGCATGTATTCCAACTCCGAGATGCTTGCACCAGTCCATAGATGGATCGCTGGAGCTTGCATATTTTGTTAGCACCTTTAGGATTGACAAAACCTTCTAGTTGCATCATATACAACTCTTCTTTAAGAAAACCATTAAGGAATGCAGTTTTGTTTATCCATTTGCCAGATTTCATAAAATGCGGCAATTGCTAACATGATTCGGACAGACTTAAGAATAGATACGAGTGAGAAACTCTCATCGTAGTCAACACCTTGAACTTGTCAAAAACCTTTTGCGACAATTCTAGCTTTGTAGATAGTAACACTACTATCAATGTCCGTCTTCCTCTTGAAGATCCATTTAATCTCAATGGTTCGCCGATCATTGGGCAAGTCAATCAAAGTCCATACTTTGTTCTCATACATGGATCTTATCTCAGATTTCATGGCCTCAAGCCATTTCGCGGAATCTGGGCTCATCATCGCTTCCTCATAGTTCATAGGTTCATCATGGTCTAGTAACATGACTTCCAGAACTGGATTGCCGTACCACTCTGGTGCGGATCTTACTCTGGAAGACCTACGAGGTTTGGTAGCAACTTGATCTGAAGTTTCATGATCATCATCATTAGCTTCCTCACTAATTGGTGTAGGAATCACATGAACTGATTTCTGTGATGAACTACTTTCCAATAAGGGAGCAGGTATACTTACCTCATCAAGTTCTACTTTCCTCCCACTCACTTCTTTCGAGAGAAACTCCTTCTCTAGAAAGGATCCATTCTTAGCAACGAATGTCTTGCCTTTGGATCTGTGATAGAAGGTGTATCCAACAGTCTCCTTTGGGTATCCTATGAAGATACATTTCTCCGATTTGGGTTTGAGCTTATCAGGATGAAACCTTTTCATATAAGCATCACAACCCCAAACTTTAAGAAACGACAACTTTGGTTTCTTGCCAAACCATAGTTCATATTGTGTCGTCTCAACGGACTTAGATGGTGCCCTTTTTAACGTGAATGCAGCTGTCTTTAATGCATAACCCCAAAACAATAGTGGTAAATCAGTAAGAGACATCATAGATTGCACCATATCTAATAAAGTACGGTTACAATGTTCGGACACACCATTACACTGTGGTGTTCCAGGTGGCATGAGTAGTGAAACTATTTCACATTGTTTTAACTGAAGACCAAACTCATAACTCAATCGCAGAAACTTTATTTTCTTGTTACGATGATTTTCCAATTCACTCTGAAATTCTTTGAACCTTTCAACTATTTCAGACTTATGTTTCATCAAGTAGATATACCCATATCTGCTCAAATCATCTGTGAAGGTCAGAAAATAACGATACCCGCCACGAGCCTTAATACTCATTGGTCTGCATACATCAATATGTATTATTTCCAACAAGTCAGTAGCTCGTTCCATTGTTCTGGAGAACGGAGTTTTAGTCATCTTGCCCAAAAGTCACGGTTCACAAGCATCAAATGATTCATAACCAAGTGATTCCAAAATTCCATCTTTATGGAGTTTCTTCATGCGCTTTACACCGATATGACCCAAACGGCAGTGCCACAAATAAGTTGCACTATCATTATTAACTTTGCATCTTTTGGCATCAATATTATGAATATGTGTATCACTATGATCAAGATTCAATAAACCATCAACATTGGGTGTATGACCATAGAAGGTTTTATTCATGTAAGAATAACAATTTATTCTTTGTCTTAGATGAATAATCGTATCGCAATAAACATGATCTAATCATATTTATGCTTAATGCAAACACCAAATAACATTTATTTAGGTTCAACACTAATCTCGAAAATATAGGGAGTGTGCGATGATGATCAAATCAATCTTGGAACTACTTCCAACACTCATCGTCACTTCACCTCAACTAGTCTCTGTTTATTATGTAACTCATGTTTCGAGTTACTCAATCTTAGCAACCGAACAAGTATCAAATACTCAGCGGCTACTATAAACACTAGTAAGGTACACATCAATAACCTGTATATCAAATATACCATTGTTTACTTTGCCATCCTTCTTATCCACCAAATATTCAGGGCATTCCGCTTCCAGTGACCATTTCCTTTGTAGTAGAAGCACTTAGTTTCAGGCTTTGGTCCAGCTTTGGGCTTCTTTACAGGAGTGACAACTTGCTTGCCATTCTACTTGAATTTTCCCTTTCTTTCCCTTTGCCCTTTTCTTGAAACAAGTGGTCTTGTCAATCATCAACACTTGATGCTCTTTCTTGATTTCTACCTTCGTCGATTTCAACATCACGAAGAGCTCGGGAATCATTTTCGTCATCCCTTGCATACTGTAGTTCATCATGAAGTACTAGTAACTTGGTGATGGTGACTAGAGAACTCTGTCAATCACTATCTTATCTGGAAGATTAACTCCCACTTGATTCAAGTGATTGTAGTACCCAGACAATCTAAGCACATGCTCACTAGTTGAGCGATTCTCCTCCATCTTTTAGCTATAGAACTTGTTGGAGACTTCATATCTCTCAACTCGGGTATTTGCTTGAAATATTAACTTCAACTCCTGGAACATCTCATATGGTCCATGACGTTCAAAACGTCTTTGAAGTCCCGATTCTAAGCCGTTAAGCATGGTGCACTAAACTATCAAGTAGTCATCATATTGAGCTAGCCAAACGTTCATAACGTCTGCATCTGCTCCTGCAATAGGTCTTTCACCTAGCAGTACATCAAGGACATAATTCTTCTGTGCATCAATGAGGATAAACCTCAGATCACGGATCTAATCCGCATCATTGCTACTAACATTTTTCAACACAATTTTCTCTAGGAACATATCAAAATAAACATATGAAAGCAACAACGCGAGCTATTGATCTACAACATAATTTGCAAAATACTACCAGGACTAAGTTCATGATAAATTTAAGTTCAATTAATCATATTACTTAAGAACTCCCACTTAGACAGACATCTCTCTAGTCATCTAAGTGATCACATGATCCAAATCAACTAAACGAATGCCTGAATGAATGCTGGACGAGCGGTTAGGTTTCCCTCCCTGCGCCGCCTCGAGGGCCCCCAGATCCGCGCGCCGCGCGCCTCCCCTCCTCCTCCCTCCTCCCTCGCCGCCGCCAGGGGGTGCGGCCGGGCGAAGTCCGACTGGCGCCGGCGGCGGCGGGGCCTGGTCTTCCCCCGGCACGACGGGGCGGCGCGGGCCGCTCCTTCGGGTGCGGGCGCGGTGCAGATGCGGGGCACCGCGACATGGCAGCGCACGCCTCCTGGCGGG